>NW_026415165.1:493-904 GCF_001194135.2 Octopus bimaculoides | reverse complement strand
TCATCATCATCATCATCATCATCGTCATCATCATCATCATCATCATTATTGTCGTCGTCATTGTCATCATCATTAATATCAGCATCATCATCATCATCGACATCGTCACCATCACCATTATCATAATCATTGTCATTTTTGTCGTCAGGATCATCATCGTCGTGGTCATCATCAACATCATCATCATCATCACCATCATCTTCATCTTCATTACTGTCATTATCGTCATCATCATCATCATCATCATCATCATCACCATAATCGTCATCGTCGACGTCATCATTCCACCCTTCTTTTTCTTCGCCGTTGCTGTCGCCGTCACCGTTTGCATCATCCACAACTTCATCATCACCACCACCACCACTACCATTCTAATCATCATCTTCATCATCATTTTCCCCTTCTTTTTCT
>NW_026415165.1:203-483 GCF_001194135.2 Octopus bimaculoides | reverse complement strand
ACTACCATTCTAATCATCATCTTCATCATCATTTTCCCCTTCTTTTTCTTCACTGATGTCATCATCATCATCACCATCGTCGTTGACAACCTCGTTTATATATGTTAGTCTTTTGTCGTTTTTCTTTTTCTTTTTCTCTTTCTTCCCAATTGTTCATACTCTTTTTTTCTCTCCCCTTTTTCTCTTCCTTTTTCTTTTTTTCCTCCACCTCCTCCTCTTTCTCTTCTCCACCTTTTCTTCTTCTTTTTCTTCTTCTTCTTCTTCTTCTTCTTCTTCTTCT
>NW_026415165.1:0-125 GCF_001194135.2 Octopus bimaculoides | reverse complement strand
TTATTATTATTATTATTATTATTGTTGTTGTTATTGTTGTTGTTGATATTATTGGTATTACTATTCTTATTATTGTTATTATTATTATTATCGTTGTTATTATTATTGTTGTTGTTATGATTATT
>NW_026415164.1:0-230 GCF_001194135.2 Octopus bimaculoides | reverse complement strand
ATATATATATATATACGTACATATATGTATATGTCTACATATTTCTGATGAAGAGCTCCGCTCGAAACGTTAGATCCTCTTTCTTTTCCTTCCTTTCCTGAGCATTCAATAACACTGTACTTATTCCACGTCCTCACGTTGTTCTTTTGTGTATTTTCGTGTTTGTTCATGTTTGAATTGACTATATATATATATATATACATATATATATATATATACACACACACACA
>NW_026415163.1:0-459 GCF_001194135.2 Octopus bimaculoides | reverse complement strand
ATTATTTGATATTATATGACTGACAGTAATAATTCATATAATTTACTGTCAGTGGTTTCTGTGATATTTCTGAAGTTGAGAAGTGAAAGCTGTACAAAGTAAGTGAGTGTAAAATAGCTCATTGGTTTATAATATCGGGTTCAATTTAGTTCTGGCCAATGAAAAAGCTCCAAATTTTCTTAATGCATCACAAGCAATATTACCAAACGCCTATCGTGTGTTAGCTGAACTGTAAATACAAGTTTGTCTCCAGCTTCAAAATTGATAATAAATTCTACTACTACTACTACTACAAATAATTATAATAATGATGATAATAATAATAATAACAATAATAACAATAATAATGATAATGATAATAATAATAATGATAATAACAATAATAATAATAATCATAACAATAATAATGATAATAATAATAATAATAAGTGGGAGGGGGTCAAGGTAGAAGATATAAGA
>NW_026415162.1:0-471 GCF_001194135.2 Octopus bimaculoides | reverse complement strand
TATCTATGTACATATGCATGTCTGGTTTTTCTATGCATGTTTGTTTGCATGTGTTAGTGTGTATGCTGCATCTTTGTATGTTATATGTTTCTGTGTATGTATGCATGTGTGTGTCTCTGTGTACATATGCATGTATGTATGCATGTATGTATAAATATGTGTCTATATGTATGTGTGTGAATGTGTGTGCTCATATACACATGTGTATGTATGTATGTATGTGCATATTTGAGTATATGTATGGATGTCTATATCTATGTTTGTGGTTATGATGTATACGTACTGTGTGTATGTATCTATGTATATACATGTGTACATGTGTATATCTTTTTTTCCAGTCTTGTGAGAAAGAATATTTATCGATGAATCGTAGAATCATGGAAGCTCGGAATCGTATCAATTAAATATCTTTAGATTAAGATTTCGAGAAACATTTCCGGAACAAGACAGTTTACAAATTGTGTTTTTTTT
>NW_026415161.1:0-205 GCF_001194135.2 Octopus bimaculoides | reverse complement strand
TTAGGTCCTTGGGGTCAGGTTCAATCCAGGTCCACAGGTGGATAAAAGCAGGAAGAAATTGCAAAATGAGTGATCCCTATGATTTAGACATTTAGCTGGGTGAAAATGGGGAGCCTGCAGCCATCTTAATGGTTAAATGAGGACTTTTCAAAGATATATAAAATTTGAGAGAAAATCCTTTAACTGGAATATATTTTTGTTGATA
>NW_026415160.1:0-253 GCF_001194135.2 Octopus bimaculoides | reverse complement strand
GGCGTCGACGACAACGATGACGAACATGATGATGATGACGATGACGATGGTGGTCGTGGTGATGATGATAATGACGACGATGGTGATGATGTTGCTACGGCTCAGGCTGCATGTAATTATTCCATCCTATTGAATCATTATCGATACTTATCAATATACATAATTCAATTTATTCATTATGCATAATTCACTTACTTTTCTACACGTGATTGTTTTTACTTATGTCAACCTCACTCTCACCCTCTCTCTCTCT
>NW_026415159.1:0-240 GCF_001194135.2 Octopus bimaculoides | reverse complement strand
TTTTTTTTTTTTTTTAATAAATTATACTGGGAACTTTTGTTCACTGTCGATAGTGTCAGTTAATCGAAGGTTTTCATCGCCCTGTATTGTATTGTACATGGGTAGAATCATAAGCTTCTTAGCGGTATTTGTTTTGACCCATTGCTCTCTGAGTTCAAATCCCGCTTCAGTCAAATTTGCATTTCAGCCTTTCGGAGTCGTTATATACACCAGTCTTGCGCTGTGGATTAAAAAAAAAAA
>NW_026415158.1:0-380 GCF_001194135.2 Octopus bimaculoides | reverse complement strand
TACACAGAGTTTGACCACCTCCTGCACCTACACCTTAGCCCGTTCATGGCATCTGATGTGGCTTTTTAAATCAAACAGTGTTTTGAAAAAACACCCACACAGATTGCACCTCTGATTTGCACTACCAATACCTGCAAGTAAGTTCTGCTCATTGTGGATCCTAACATGTCTTTTAAGACCTCCATTGGATTTGCAAACCCTCTGGCACACGCCACATTCAAACTCCGAAATAAAACTTGAGGCCTTGGAAGTTCCTGGTTTTGTCAATTCTCTTGTCACACCGGTGAAATTCTTCTTGAGCTAATAAGTGGGGGTAGTGCAGTGCAAGCCACACCCACTAAAAATTATTCATCTGCACAGGTACTTCCTGTACTCCAAAT
>NW_026415157.1:0-329 GCF_001194135.2 Octopus bimaculoides | reverse complement strand
AGCAAGCAATCCAGCGGAGATTGTGGCTCATTGATTTTTGTTGTTTTCACCCATGCTGCATACTTCTGAACCTTTCCTATCGAGTGAAAATGCTTCTCTATAGCAGTGTGGGAGCATTCCATTTTCTTTTTCCCTTGTCATTTGACGAGAATTTTCGGGCAAAAGTTGGTTTAATTGCTCTTCATCGAACTCAACTTGACGGCTAGAACGAGGTGCGTATTTGAGGTCAAACTTCCCATTTTTGAAATTGGCATACCAATCACGAGCGCTTCTTTCAGCTCAGCTATGGCACCCTCTCCATACACAGCACAAATGTCATGAGCAGCTTT
>NW_026415156.1:0-473 GCF_001194135.2 Octopus bimaculoides | reverse complement strand
ATGCTGGTTAGTAGTCGTAGACTCGTGTTGCTGATGGCGACGTCGGTGGTGGTCATAGTTGGACGAAGCTGTTGATGTTGTCGCTGGCTGCTGCTGCTGCTGCTGATCTGTGTGGTACACGGAACAGGTCTCTAAGAGATCTGAACCGAGACGAATTTGCCGGGTATAATCAAGTCTATTTAAAGCAAAATAGGGGCTCCAAGACCGTAGTAGAAAAACACTATCACGTGGCCTTATTAGGAGCTGTGATTGGTCAGTTTGCGTTCTGGCGGGAACGGTTCGAAGAAGTTGCCGCTTCAAATAATAATCAGTCACGTGATGACAGGGAAATGCGTTTTCCACTACGCCCGCGCTAGTTTATATTTAACAGCGGGGAAGATGGCTTCTTTGTGTATAATTGGCTATCGAGGTGTTAGTTTCACTACATATATATTGTATATCAATATTTTTTATATTTCGTACGTGTTTTTTTT
>NW_026415155.1:0-204 GCF_001194135.2 Octopus bimaculoides | reverse complement strand
CACGTACATACATTTATACATATATGCATATATATATATATATATATATACATATCTGTATATGTATGCATAACATATTTATATGTATATGTTTATATGTATCTTGAGCATAAATATTATACACATACACATATATGTATGTGTGTCTATAAATATTATACATATGTGTATAATATATATGTGTATATATATATATATATATAT
>NW_026415154.1:395-685 GCF_001194135.2 Octopus bimaculoides | reverse complement strand
GTGTGTGTGTGTGTGTGTGTGTGTGTGTGTGTGTGTATGTATAATATATTAGAGAATAAGGAAATGAGAAAATCAATAAAGGGTTGAAGAAAAGGAATTTCGACGTTTCATCCGGCTTTTCAGATTCTTCGTTCAAATTGCACCAAATTGCTTTACATCCATCAGGAATCGATAAAACAAAGTCCCAGTCAAGTACTGAGATCGATGGGGTCATATCAAAATTGCTGGCCTTGTGTCTAAATCGGAAGAAGACGAAAGTTTTTCGAGCAATAGTTGTTCGAGCAACAGTT
>NW_026415154.1:0-354 GCF_001194135.2 Octopus bimaculoides | reverse complement strand
AGTTGTTCGAGCAACAGTTGTTCGAGCAACAGTTGTTCGAGCAACAGTTGTTCGAGCAACAGTTGTTCGAGCAACAGTTGTTCGAGCAACAGTTGTTCGAGCAACAGTTGTTCGCAACACAAGTAATTGTTACTTCACTGTCTTCCTACATCGGTGGCTTTAAATTTCGATTAGGCATGCAGCAAGCTGTGAATCTATGTCATTGACGACGGTCAATGAAACAGAAATGCATCTTGCGTTCTCACAAGCCGGGTCTTCCATCGATTTAAAATGTACTTTTTTTTTAAATACTATATGTCAATAAGAGATATTATTTCCAGTCTATTACCGAAGTTAATTTGCTTTTCACAGTAT
>NW_026415153.1:0-315 GCF_001194135.2 Octopus bimaculoides | reverse complement strand
TGGTGGTGTTCTAAGTTATAGTGTTAGTTTTAGTGGTGTTGGTAGTAGTAGTATTGCTGCAGTATTGGTTATAGTATAATGGTGGTGTTGTTAGTTGTAGTAGTGTTTCAGTGTTGGTTGTAGTGGTGTTGGTAGTAATAGTGTTGCAATATTGGTCATAGTTTAAAAGGAGGTGTTGTCAATTGTAGTAGTGTTGATAATAGTAGTGGTAACTGTAGTGTTGCAGTATTAGTTGTAGTGTTGTGGTGGTGTTTGGTAATAATAGTGCAGTTGTGGTAGCTGTAGTGTTGCAGCATTGGTTGTAGTATTGCTGTG
>NW_026415152.1:0-313 GCF_001194135.2 Octopus bimaculoides | reverse complement strand
TTATACTGTTGTTTCTCTATTATTTCAGAATATCAGTCAAAGAATTGCTTGCATCAGATTTATCCTCAATATTTGTTATCTTTTTAAAGACTAAAGAGAAACATTACAAGCAATAAATATATAACTCTATGGTAAACTACTGTGAAATATTTCTTGTGAATGGAGATTAATGGCAGCATTTCTCTACTGTACAGTCTGTAACATGTACAAAATGAATTTACATTCTTGTAATGAAATTTGGATGAAGTTTCAAATGTGTTTGTGGCATCTTCAGATATTGATGAAAATCCAGAGTTGATGGGAAAACATTTGT
>NW_026415151.1:0-228 GCF_001194135.2 Octopus bimaculoides | reverse complement strand
TCTCCTGTATGTACTCTTTCATGTCTCTTTAAATTACTATCATGGGTAAAATATTTCCCACATATTTCACAATGGAAAGGTTTCTCCCCAGTGTGTACAGTTGCATGTTTTGTTAATACACCAGAAGAAGCAAATGATATCCCACATACGTTACAGTGGAAGGGTTTTTCTCTTGTATGTATTCTTTTATGCGTCTGTAAATAATCATTAGAGTTAAAACTTTTCCCA
>NW_026415150.1:7563-7910 GCF_001194135.2 Octopus bimaculoides | reverse complement strand
ATATACATATGTATATATATATACATATATATATGTATATACATATGTATGTATGTATATATATATATACATACACACTGACACAAACGCACACACACACACACACACAAGAAAAGGGATGGCCAAAATGCAACCGGTTGCAATATAAACTTGAGCTCTGCACTAGTTTATTAGTATGGTAATGGCTAAACAAAGCATGTGTATGTGTAGGTGTGTGTGTGTGTGCGCGTTTGTGTTCGTGTAGGTGTATGTGTGTGTGTGTGTGGGTGGGTGTGTGGGTGGCTGGCTGGCTGGCTGGCTGGGTGTGTATAATATATATGCACCTGCGGATGCACATATGCTTTTAT
>NW_026415150.1:4878-7056 GCF_001194135.2 Octopus bimaculoides | reverse complement strand
AGGGTTCCAGTTGATCCGATCAACGGAACAGCCTGCTCGTGAAATTAACGTGCAAGTGGCTGAGCACTCCACAGACACGGGTACCCTTAACGTAGTTCTCGGGAATATTCAGCGTGACACGGCTGACCCTTTGAATTACAGTATACAACAGAAACAGGAAGTAAGAGTGAGAGAAAATTGTGGTGAAAGAGTACAGCAGGGGTTCGCCACCTACCCCTGCCGGAGCCTCGTGGAGCCTTAGGTGTTTTCGCTCAATAAACACTCACAACGCCCGGTCTGGGAATCGAAACCGCGATCCTTTGACTGCGAGTCCGCGGCCTTAACCACTGGGCCATTGCGCCTCCACTCCGTGGTCGATAGGAACTTGGGAACCGGTTGATTTTGTGTAAGTCGAAAATTCCGCTCATCAGACGGACACCAGGAGATTTCAGGTCGAATCCATAAACAAAGACATTCCAACAATAACCACCACGTTTGATGTTTTAGTGCAGCCACCATATATGAAATAATGTCGACCCACCCTCTAGATTTTGCTGACAATAAAACGAAATTTACTGTAACATAATTACATAATTAATTTGAATATATTCGTTAATGAAGCACGGTTTATGCAAATGAAATTAATGGCTTGAACAAACTCGCTTTAATTAGGAACACCGACTCTGGGTTTGTGTATGTGTTTGTACGTATGTGTATATATGTATATATATGTGTGTGTATATATGTGCGTGTATATGCGTCTGTATATGTGAATGTGTCTCTGTATGTAAATATGTGTGCGTGTATATATTTGTGTATGTGCGTATATTTGTGTATGTGTGTGTATGTGTGTATATGTATGTGTAAATGTGTGTATGTCTGTGAATGTGTGTGTGTGCGTGCGTGTAGCTATGCGTGTGTATTTATGTGTATGTGTGCGCGAAGGAAGGCGGTCTTGTGGTTAGGGTATTTGGTGTACAGCAATAAAAGTTACGGGTTCGGTTCTTAGGCTGGGGAGGGGGGAGCGTTGTGTCCTTGAGCAAGACATTTCACTTCATGTGGGTGCAGTCTCTTGACCTGAAAATGAGTGCCACCAAGTAGCGTTGCAACTTCCTCTCTCCTTCTATTAGTCACACCCTGGATGTGCCGCCGGGTGTAAGCGTACCAGGGGAATAGAAACAATGTCTGTATTTCGCCACGGCTAAAAACAAACGCTGAAAACGCCGTCTTACATGGTACCCAGGTGTATACACTTTCCAGTGATGGCTGACTCTACTGTACTGCACTGTACGTACGTACGTACATATGTATGTATGTATGTATGTATGTATGTATGTATGTATGTCATTGATCAGTTTTATTTCAAGATTTCTTGTCAATAGAGAAAGAGCTGGTTTCTAACAATATATATATATATATATATATATATATATATATTGTGTACATACGTCGATGACTAATGTATCTGGACACATCTTCAGTGATGTGGCTGGTATCATCAGGTGTTTCGGGTCTTTCAAAATCATACACTCTCCTCCAGGTGACCCAGCTAAGGCAGATCAGACCCCAGCTTGTCTCCAGATGGCCAGCTAGCTACCCCGTGGCTCTCCTTTTTTGATCCACACCCATCTTGAGGCCCTCTCTACCGCATCGGTGGTACTACGGATGGCCTTCCTCCTTCTCACTCCATCGATGCCCAAACTGCTTAAGGCTCTGGTCAGGGAACGAGCTGCGAAATCCCTGCATCCTACCTCCAATGGGAGACACCTCGCTCTCCAGCCAGCCCGCTGGCAGTCACTGACCAGACCTGTGTACATGGAGAGCTTTCTCTCAAAAGCTTCTTCCAGGCGATTTTCCCATGGGACAGTGGAGAGTAGTCGCTATGTTCCCTTACCTGTCGGTTGCCTCTGATGAGCGTATTTATATGATTGGATTTTTATCTAACACTCCGTTGTATTTTTTACGCGAAACCGACTGGTAAGACCAACCTGGACTGATACTTAATACTATAAAGTTCGGATTATGTGTATGTGTGTGTGTGTGTGTGTGCGTGTGTGTGTGTGTGTCACAATTTTAGCAAAAACAAAACAAACCAAAATATTACAAAAACATCATAAACAGAAAATTCGTAGCTTATTCTTCGTCAGTCAGCTTCTCCAATAAATAAATAAATTAATATATATATATATATAATACATA
>NW_026415150.1:4272-4838 GCF_001194135.2 Octopus bimaculoides | reverse complement strand
CACACACACACACACACACACACACACACACACGCACACACACACACTCACAAGCACACACACACACACACGTATGTATGTATGTATTGTGTGTGTGTGTTTAATCGGTTATTCAGCACAAGGGCTGACAGTTTAATGCCTGTACCTCCTTGAGTGAGTCGTATAACTTTATAGCGGCCCGTATGGGTGTGCATGTGTACATAGGTGTATATGCAGATGCATATGGGTGTATGTATATGTGTATATGTGTATCTACGATACGTGTGTATGTGTTTAAGGACAGTGATTATGTAAATATGGATAGATGACAGTTAAATTGATAATAGCACCATCACCACCACCACTACCACCACCACAACAACAACAACAACCCTCACCACCACCACCACAACCATCATCGGTACAATTTCCACCACCACCACCACCACAACAACAACAACAACCATCACCACTACCACCACCACCACCACAACCATCACCGGTACAACTTCCACCATCACCACCACTACAACCACCACCACCACCACCACAACCATCACCGGTACAACTTCCACCACCACCACCAC
>NW_026415150.1:1006-4038 GCF_001194135.2 Octopus bimaculoides | reverse complement strand
CACCACCACCACCACCACCACCACAACCATCATCGGTACAACTACCACCACCACCACCACCACCAAGACCATCACCGCTACAGCTATCACAACCACCAACAACAATAACACAACTACTACTGCTGCTGCTGCTGCTACTACTACTACTACTGTAATCATATCAACCCTAACAACACCAACTGCAGCAACAGCAACGGCAGCTGCAGAAGATTGTGTTCGTCATTGTTGTTTCTGTGGAAATGGTAGTGATGTCTCTATTAGTTCTACAGCAGCAGACATTGTGTACAGCTGGCAACAACAACAACAACAACAACAGCAGCAACAACAACAGCCACAGCATCTACCATCACCACACGCACACACAATTATCGAACTTCACCAGCAGCAATTGTAGCAGAAATATCAGCAGCAGCAATTCTCTATTAATTCACAAACTAATTTTCGTTGAAACGAGATATAGAAAAAGGAAAACTCCACGAAAAATTTAACAAAAAAAAAAAAAAAAAAAAAAGAAAAAAAGCTCAGAATTTGCCGAGGACAGTTGATGTCGTCTGGCAAACAATGGCGGAACAGAACAGACGTTACTTCCGTCTCGGCGCTGTCTCTTTTTCTCTCTACCTCCTCCATCTTTCTTCATCAACAACAATTTACTGTTATAACAATTTCGTACACTAAGATATTAGTACACAATCAACAATGCTACCGCAGACAATGCTAGCAGCTAACAATCTGTCTACCTCTTCATTTTGTCTCATTTGCTCTCATTACTTCCATACACACCCCACTTTTATTCCCTCTTACCCATCTCGTTCTCTCGAAAATTAACCACTTAAACATTCTCCCTCTCTTTCTTTCTCCCAGATTCCTTCTCATTCTTTTACCGAGCCCCCTACACTATCTATCAATCTATCAATCAAACTATTTACCTACTTATCGACCTATTTTCCATTTCTGTCAATCTAATTAACTATCTAGTCTTCTCCTTCACTCACGCTCTCTCTCTCTCTCTCTCTCTCTGTATGTATGTATCTATGTGTGTATATATACATACATACATACATACATACATAAACGCACACACCAATTATCAGCTTGTTTATGGATAAACATGTGTATACGTGTATCTGTGCGTGTGTTATGCAGTCATTATTGTTCTTACTTAACACGGCTACAATACATACATAAATACATCCATCCGTCCATACATGCGTACATACACATGTATATGTATATACATATGTATATGCGTGTGTGTGTGTATGTATGTATGTATGTATGTATACAGACCAACAAGATCACATGTCTCTGCACCATTAAATGACCCCATACTGATATTGAATACAGCTATGCGATCTGACTTTTGACCCCAGCAGAACATACATCGAAGAACCTCTATAATGACGTCTACATCATTCTCTTGTATCTCATTATAGCCTTATGGAGCTGACTATTAGAGATTTAGAGATAAAAGCACAAAAGCCAAGAATATCGCATTGTGTAAATTTTGAACGTCATTAGCTCAACTTATGACTGTACTACTGCAGTAATTCTTTACATGGTCGGCTTCCTGTTGTAACTGTTTATGTTGTTTTAGGTTGTTGTTTTTGTTTTCTGTGAATTAATCCAGTCTCTGATTCGGAGGGTTAACTAATTTATATTTGATATATTGTATTTATCTCTACCCAATAAAAACATCTAGATTTGTTATTGAACCTAAAATACTGTTCATGATCCTTAAGTGTGACGTACACCTCCGTTCAGCTTAGCTACACAATTTAATGTATTGTGTTTTAATAGTGCACCAAATACCTATTGTGGGATTATACGCTAACCTTTCAAACATATATACATACGCACACACGATTGTGTGTGTGTATGTGTGTGCGTGTGTACGTATGTATGCTTGTATGTATGTATCTTTGTATGAATGTATATCATTCAAATATCTTATACTCATATATTTATAAGTATATAGTATATAATATATAGTATATAATATACACCTACGTGTGTGTGTATGTGTGTGTGTGTGTGTACATCTAAGCGCACACACACACACATATACTTAGAACGTGTGTTTAAACGAGAACTAAAAAATACCGAGAGATATGAACCGAGAAAGGACTCAATACAAAGGTAACACCGAAACATTTTAGATAAACGACATTGAAACTGACTGGGACTTCGAAGTTCCGTTTGAGCATTATGCGTATGTATGAGTATGAAAGTGTGTGTGTGTGTGTACTTGTGTATATAACGTGAAAATGTTCGCATGCTTGTGTCTTGTGAATATGTATGCATGTTTGTGTTTTTATACATATACGTATGTGTGTGTGTGTGCGTGTGCGTGTATGTGTATACGTGCATTTGTGTGTTTAATGTAGATTCATCATTATGTGTTTGTAGGTGAGTGTATTCGTGTATATGTGTATATGTGTATGTGTAAGTAAGTAGATGAGAACAGGCAAGAAGCCGAATGTGCAGTGATCCAAATAACCCAGTTTTCGAAACAAAACATTTTTTTTCTTTAAATAATCGTCTTTAAAAGGAGAAAACAATTATCCTAAATTCGTTAAAATGGAAATTGTACTTTGTTTCACAACAAATAAAGAATTTTAAGAAAGAATGTGTGCCTTCCGTGAATTTGAATTACTCATGAGGCGCAGGTGTAGTTGTGTGGTAAGAAGCTTGCTTCCCAACCACATGGTTTCGAGTTCAGTCCCACTGCATGGCACCTTGGGCAAGTGTCGTTTTCTATAACCTCAGTCCAACCAAAACTTTGTAAACGAAAACTGAAAGAATGTGTGTTTGCGTCTGTATTTGTCTACCATCACCACTTGACAACCGGTATTGGTGTGTTTACGTCCCCGTAATTTAGCGATTCAGAAAAAGAGATCGATAAAATAAGTACCAGGCTTTACAAAATAAGTTCTGAGATCGATTCATTCCGCTAAAAGATTCTTTAAGGCGGCACTCTAGCATGGCCGCGTTTGAATGACTGGAACAAATAAAAAATTAAACAAATTAACACA
>NW_026415150.1:0-701 GCF_001194135.2 Octopus bimaculoides | reverse complement strand
GAACAGCTAAATTGCGGGGTTGTAATCAAACCAACACCGGTTGCCAGGCACTGGTGGTAGGTGGAACAAACACAAACGCAAAAACACATACTCACACACCAACACACATATAAATACGAAGGGCTTCTTTTCAGCTTCCATCTACCAAATCCACTCACAGAGCTTTGGTCGGTACGGGGCTGTAATAGAAGACAGTCGCCCAAGGTGGCACGCAGTGAGACTGAACTCGGAACCATGTGGTTGAGAAGCAAAACTTCTTACCGCATAACCACGCCGGCCCCTATTTTGGTTTCTTTCTTTGTTTTACTTTTTATGTAAAAAAAAAAAAAAAAATTACTGCGTGATGTTAACAAGGTCGTTTCATAATTGTACGATGTTATGTTCGAACCTATTGTATGTCACAGCAAACAAGTGTATTGTACCATAGCAACAAATCGGGAAAAGTAATTTGGTTGACAGAAGCTTGCTATTGTGGTGTTTATTCGTGCGTGTGTATGTGTTTGCATGTGTGTGTGTGTGTGTGTTTGGAAGCTGTGGCTACTGTTCAATTTTTGCGAGTAGACGTAAAACCATCGTCTCGTTAAATACCGCCACTTGTTAACCCGTGGATGTCTTTTGAGCGTATTTTTGTTTGTAGCAAGCATTTACTCCGGATGTCTTAATACGTTACTTCTTATTGTTGCAACTCATGAGTCATGCTT
>NW_026415149.1:0-434 GCF_001194135.2 Octopus bimaculoides | reverse complement strand
TTATTATTATTATTATTATTATTAAGGTGGTGAGCTTGCTGGTTAAAATGCTTAGTGGCATTTCATCTATAACCTATAACTGACTAGTCCCCGCCACCAGGCCTTGTGTCTACAGTAGAAATGATATACATGCGAATGTATTTCACAGCACAAAACTTTGTCTATATTTAAACTGAGGGTAATCGCTTTCCTATGGATGGCAACGCATATTTTAACAACATCATAACTGCAATGGGAGGTAGTTAGTACCCCGACGACATTTTTGGGTAGCAGCTGAGCACTTGGGTAATGTCTTCCGCAGAAATGTAATGTAATCAGAGACATTTTGGGTGGCAGGGATTTTTAAGGGCCTCATTGTCTCTTTCATTCATTATGTAAAAGTATGTATGATGGTGTGTATATCTATGTACATATGTATAAATACACAATACATA
>NW_026415148.1:0-540 GCF_001194135.2 Octopus bimaculoides | reverse complement strand
TGTTAATATTACAATTATCAGAGAGCTTACATTTAGTCTTATCTCGACATGAACATTTATCTATATGTGAATTATGACTTCCATCACTAGCGGTTATATTATAGCTAGAGTTATTATTTTCTTAATTTTTAATTATATTTTCTTGATCTTTAATTTTAACGCTTAATTTTTGTGATCATTTAAAACAATATTATGAACAATGAACCTGAAGACGTGTTGGTAGAATTATAAATATGATCATTATATATATTATGATCTTCCAATACAGAAACAATTGTAGTTCCTTTCTAATTATAATTTTAACTTAAGTAAGCGCTAATTAAGGTAGTATATTTTATACCCTGCTATTGTACTGGTTTTAACCTCAAGTATTATTTCTTGATGTGCGTATTGTGCGTATAAATATCACGAAATTTTCGTCATAAGTACTCGTTATATTCTTTTTGCATTCTCTGAAATGGATTACCCACAATTCTATTGATTGAAATCCCAACAACTGAACTATACATGTATTATATATGTATGTGTGTATGTGTGTGT
>NW_026415147.1:0-229 GCF_001194135.2 Octopus bimaculoides | reverse complement strand
AGGACTCACAATCACGAGGTAGTGAGATCGATTCCCAGACCGGACTGTGTTGTGTTCTTGAGCAAGACACTTTATCTTTATGTTACTCCAGTTCACTCAGCTGTAGATATGAGTTGCGATGTCACTGGTGCCAAGCTGTATCGGCCCCTTTGCCTTTCCCTTGGGTAGCATCAGTGGCATAGAGAGGGGAAGCTGGTATGCATGGGCGACTGCTGGTCTTCCATAAACA
>NW_026415146.1:0-211 GCF_001194135.2 Octopus bimaculoides | reverse complement strand
TATATATATATATACACACGCATACATACACGCTTACATACACACATACAGACATACATATATATAGATACATATATGTGTGTGTGAGTGTGTGTATAACATATGTATATATGTATATACTACATGACATATATATGTATATTTATATATACACATATATACATATATATTATGTATTACATGTAGATATATACATATATATATATATATA
>NW_026415145.1:0-691 GCF_001194135.2 Octopus bimaculoides | reverse complement strand
ACTCCTTACTTGTTTTTCTAAAATGCACCATAAATTTCCAATAATATTGAGATCGGGGGACTGTGGTGGGCAGATAAGATGTTCAACTTCACTAGAATGTTCCTCATACCATTCAGTAACAAATTTAGCTGTATGAATTGGTGCATTATCATCCTGAAAGGTTGCGTTTCCCTCCGGAAACAGTTCCGCAAACATAGGATGAATTCGATCAGATAAAATGCTATAATAGTTTTGACTATTGATTCCGCCATGAAGGGAAACCATTGGGTCAGTGGGTTTCCAAGATATAACCCCCAGACCATCGCAGATCTTCCTCCATGTTTAACAATTGGAAGAATGCAGTCTGAGTCAAATGCTTGTTTTGGCTGTCTTCACACGTATACTCAGCTGGTGGTCAGAATTAGGGTAAAGGATGACTCGTCTGAGAAGATAACATTCTTCCAATGCTCTAGGGACCAATTCTGTAAGCTTTTTTTTTTACTCCAATCTAGACGTTCTGCATCGTTTGTTTTTGAAAGTAGTGGTTTTCTGATTACAGCCCTTCCGTGAAATTCGGCTTCGTGCAGCTCCCGGCGAAACGGTTTTTGGAAACTGGGTTCTCGAGGTGGTCACTAAGCTCTTCAGTAATTTGGGAGCTGTACTTTTGTGATCCTTTCTAACAATTCGCGTACGAGACCCTATCCGAAAGTTT
>NW_026415144.1:0-367 GCF_001194135.2 Octopus bimaculoides | reverse complement strand
TGCGTATGCTGGTGGGTGAGTTATTATTATTGGAGGATATGTTATTGGTTGAATGTGTAGGAATCTAGATCAATGGAATTATTGTTATGGCTATTTGTCCTATTAATGTTATTATTGGTATTGTTATTATCTAGAATATTAATGGGTTGGGATCTATTGTGGTTTTGTTCTAGTGTACAAGCGTTAGTGTTAGAAGAACGTATATTAATGTCCCTGTTGGGTGTATGTGTGGGTCAGGTGCTGGCGCTAGCGTAGTTGTGGTTGCTTAGGTCTTGGTAATAGAGCAAGAGTTTATGTTTGTTAGAAGCTGCTATAACAGATTCAAAGTTAGGAGTGGTAGAATACGATAATTTTAAAGTGGATCTGT
>NW_026415143.1:0-230 GCF_001194135.2 Octopus bimaculoides | reverse complement strand
AAAGAGTAAAAGAGTATAAAAGAGTATGATAAACAGCATACGTGTGGCATTCAAAGCTTAATAGGACATACACACGTTTCAGCGAAATCTCGAAATAATAACGAAATTATTTCAACAACTTGATGAAACGCGTGTGTGTGTATGCCATAAAACTTTCAATACCTCACGTGTTTTTTTATCTATTATGCTCTCTCTCTCTCTCTCTCTCTCTCTCTCTCTCTCTCTCTCTC
>NW_026415142.1:0-320 GCF_001194135.2 Octopus bimaculoides | reverse complement strand
CATGGACACTTAATATTGTTTCAGACAGTCTTTCTCTATTTGTATATATCAACCAATAAACAGATTTGGAGAAATTAATAAAATATGTTGTTGCTTTTGTTATTATTATTATTATTATTATTATTATTATTATTATTATTATTATTATTTTCTTCTTCCTTCAGTTTTGTTCTCATTTCTTGTCGAGTGTCTTCCCGACACCCAGGACAAAGAAACTCGCTGCAAACATTGGTAGGCCATTAAAATAAGCACATCAGATAATTATTGTTATGCCGAAGTCGACTTTGCCTTTCATCCTTTCGGGGTCGATAAAATAAGTA
>NW_026415141.1:0-626 GCF_001194135.2 Octopus bimaculoides | reverse complement strand
TGTATATCTATCTATCTATCTATCTATCGTAAATAAGACGATCTACAGATTCCAAATTAGTTTACTTGGCAATTAATAGAGAAACTCAAGTTCGAGATTAACAAATCCATTTTTTATTCCTTCTGGTTTTATAACAGCGTGCCTCCTGAATTTATTTTATCGTGGTTTAGGTTTTAACTACCCATTCTAGTACGTAAGGAGTGCTGTCAAATGTCTCATCTCTGTGTATGAAAATATTTTATACACTTTATATTTTTAAAAATAAACTAGATATTATCAATTTTATTTAGGCATGCTAAGCACTGGTAAAAGATTATTTTACAATATTTCCCTAATATTTACGATAATAACATTTATGGTTCTGAGGCTACATAGGACACGGTTTTAGATTTATTTATTTAGTGCTGAACTACGTTTACGAATCCAAAATGGATAAAGATGTAGCTGTCTTGCGCACATGTTTTCGGTACGTATTTACAACTGCATATTTAATCATTAATTAGCGATCTCGCTGACGATCTAGAGATTTCAAATTAGTTTATTTGGCAATTAAACACCAGTTCGTGTTTAAGAACACGAGTTCGGAATTTACTAATTTTTTGTTCGTTCTGTCTGGTGTTATAACA
>NW_026415140.1:0-203 GCF_001194135.2 Octopus bimaculoides | reverse complement strand
TTAGTTTATCATAGTAAGGTATCACTGTCATATAGAACAGAGAACAAATTTGTGCTAGACATGTCTGATGGAATCTGTTATCCCCACATACTCTTATCATTAAAAAGAACATAATCCTATCAAGACACAAATGAGGGTGCATGTGATTGAATCTTTGTATCACATAGCTCAGTGGTCAAGGTGTTGCACTCACGACCCCAAGA
>NW_026415139.1:0-267 GCF_001194135.2 Octopus bimaculoides | reverse complement strand
TATATATGATAGGCTTGTTTCTGCTTCCATCTACGAAATCCACTCACAAAGTTTTGGTCTGCCAGGGGCTGTAGTAGAAGACATATGCCCAAGATACTATGCAGTGAGACTGAACTCGGAACCATGTGGTTGGGAAGCAAACTTCTTACCACAAATTTGGGGAAAGGGCTTCAGTTAAACAAATCAGCCCCAGTACGTAACTGATATTTAATTTTTATCAGTTCCTTTAGAAATCAAAGTCAAAGTTGACATCAGAAGCGTTAGAAC
>NW_026415138.1:0-724 GCF_001194135.2 Octopus bimaculoides | reverse complement strand
ATTATTATTATTATTATTATTATTATTATTATTATTGTTATTATTTTGCTCCCTTCCTCTATTCTTCTGACTCAGTGAGGGTATGTTGCAGTTGATTTGTCACAGTCGTGGTTCAGTTGTCGTGGGAGGTAGACGTCGCTTTTGTCTAGTTACCCCATGTGACAAACGCAGGTTTCATTTCAATGAATAATTATATCTTTAGTTCAAGTTTTAATTTAATATATATTGTAATGAAGATTGCCTGTTATATTATTTTCAATATTAATATTCATCATAGATATTTAAAAATTCCACGAAGTAGTGTATTTTGTGTGTATTTTCAAAATAAATGATCTGAATCTAAGATTTTTTTTTTAATTTTTCCTTAATTGTATAATTTATTTCATTTTATTGTTTTATATTAAAATCAATCAACTACTAGAGTTTCAACTTCTCAGCAGTGATTGCAGAAATTTCGGCACAAGGCCAGTAATTTCAAAGAAGAGGGCAAGTCGAATACATCGACCCAGTACTTAACTGGTACTTATTTTATCGACTCCAAACGGATGAAAGGCAAAGTCCACCTCGGCGGAATTCGAACTCAGAGTGTACAAAAGGACGAAATGTCGCTAAGCATTTTGCTCAGCGTAATAATAATAACAATAATAATAATAACGATAATAAAAAAATTTTTTTAAATAAAAAATAATAATAATAATAATAATAATAATAATAATAATAATAA
>NW_026415137.1:0-492 GCF_001194135.2 Octopus bimaculoides | reverse complement strand
AATATTTGCTCCCTAATCGAAACTTGATTCGTTCTTTGCCATAGCTCCATGAATGTAGCGGATTTTATTTACATGCCACCAGTGCAGGTCGAAATATTCACCCTGCACAGCAATATGACAGCCCCAGCATTCCGGCTGGGCTTTTGGAATCTGGCCTGAAAGTCGTCTTCCGTAAGTGAGTCAAGGACTTTCTGTGATTCACTCAGGGCTCCCGACAACAGTCTTAAAACGGTGACTTTTGAGCTGCATTTTCATCTTGGTGGAGAGTTAGAAGCCTACAGGTGCTAAATCTGGTGAATAGGGTGGGTGCAGAAGTAGTACCTTGTTATTTTTGGTGAGAAACTCCCAAGTGAGGGGAGCGTGGTGACGGGGTATGCATTGTCATCATGAAGATCCCAGCTCTTCACACTCCATAGATCCAGTTGCTTTCACCAAATGTCCTCCCTCAAACACTGCAAAACACAGTAGAACTCTTGATTGAAGGTCTGGGGG
>NW_026415136.1:0-389 GCF_001194135.2 Octopus bimaculoides | reverse complement strand
GTATGTATATAAGAAGGTGTACAAGTATGTATGTATGTATGTGTGTATATTTGTATGCGTCCCTGCATCTGCATAAGACTGCGCATATGTACACGTGGGCGCTGGCATGGTTGGTATTGAATGTGTTTCTATGTACGTATCTACACACACACACACACACACACACACATACGCACACACACATACGCACACACACATACGCACACACACATACACACACATACAAACACGCGCGCGCACATAGGTATATAATATCGCAGGTATAATTGAAGCATGTATGCATGGCAATATCAAGAAACTGCCCGATTACTTGAGATAAACCAATTAAAACGTGTATAAAATAAAACATCCAAATATACAGGGAACAGCATTATGTTTACAGACATTAA
>NW_026415135.1:0-1498 GCF_001194135.2 Octopus bimaculoides | reverse complement strand
ATATATATATATATATATATACATATATATGATGATGATGAGAGAGATGTGTATGTATCTATGTATGACATTTTTTCTATTTTTATCATAAAATAAATGTGAAAAAATTTCCTAAGCATTGGAATTTTTTCCCGGTAACATAATCGTCTTTTTTAAATGTATAATTGCAGAAAAAAAAAAAAGAAAGAAGAGAAAAATGAAATTGCGATTTTTCGTAGAAAGTATATCAAAATTGAAAGTATTTCTGCAGTTTCCGTAAAAAATTTTAATTAAAAAAAAAATTTTTCGGTTGAATCGCTTATGTTTGTGTTTTTTTTTGTGTACGTCTGTGTTTATACATATACATACATAAACACATCATTTAACGTCTGTTTTCCTAGTTGGTATGGGTTAAAAGGTTTGACAGGAGCTGGCCTGCTGAAGAGCTGCCCGGGCTTCATGTCTGTTTTGGCATGGTTTCTACGGCAGGATGCCTTCCTAACGGCACCACTTTACAGAGTGTACTGGGTGCTTTATAAGTGATTCAGAGTCAGAAAAAATTGAAAAAATATGAATTTTTAATGGAAATTCCCAAACAAATACTTTCAGTTTTGATATACTTTCTCCAAAATATCGCCTATGAAATTAATATCTAAAAAACTGGCGGGGATTATAAATTTGAAAGTTCTTTTTTTCTTTCTGTCAAAATCATTGTTGAAAGAAGGACCTAAGGAAACTTTTCAAAGAAAAATAAATAAATAAAACAAAAAACAAAAAAAAACGATGGGATGTTTTTTAAATTTTTCCACTATCCCATCAAAAGTTTTTTTTTATTTTAACATTTTTTGGGGAATTTTTTTTTTTTAAATTCCACATTTAAAAATATGAAAAATAAGTACTATGCTTACAAAAACTTAGAAAGCTCTTTCAAAGTTACAATATTTTTAATGCTGAATGCTTACAATAATTTTCCACGTTGATTTTATGATCATAAATTGAAATATATGCAACACGTCTGTCTGAACATTGTTGAATGGTGTTAATATTTCTACTTTCGTTTTGTGATAAAAAAAAAATTCCATCTGACTCACTGCAAGCACAGGAAAGTGGCTGTTAAAAGGATGATGATGATGATATATATATATATATGTAAAGAACCATTCGAGCGTGATTGTTGCCAGTGCTGCCTAACTGGCTCTTGTGCTGGTGGCACATAAAAAGCACCATTCAGGTGTGGTTGATGCCAGTACCGATCGACTGGCCCTTGTGCTTGTGACGCATAAAAAGCACCCACTACACTCTTGGAGTGGTTGGCATTAGGAACAGCCTCCAGCTGTAGAAACTTTGCCAGATCAGATTCGAGCCTGTTGCAGCCTTCTGGCTTGCTAGCCTCCAGTCAAACCGTCCAATCCATGCCAGCATGGAAAGCGGACATTAAATGACAATGATGATGATGAGGATATATGTATATAAAAGTGGATGTTGAAATGATGATGGTGATGATATATATATATATATA
>NW_026415134.1:0-256 GCF_001194135.2 Octopus bimaculoides | reverse complement strand
AACACATACTACAAGATATTTTTTCGACGCACTAATGATTCTGCCAATCCTCCGCCGATATTATGAACTTCAGTTTTTGACGAGTATCTTATTTATCGATCCTGGGGAGAGGAAAGGAAAAGTTGTCCTCGGCGAGTTTGGATTCGGAAGGGGAAGAACCAAAACCAGAATCATAAAACACACTTTTTGAGATGAAAGACTATCGATGGTCCAGCAGTGCTCTCGAACCCACTCACATAAGGATGCGCAGGTACAC
>NW_026415133.1:0-461 GCF_001194135.2 Octopus bimaculoides | reverse complement strand
TAAAGTACCTCTAGGGACTTAATATTGTGTGTATATGTGGGCGCGTGGCCGCGTGTATAATCAAAGAAGCAAGAACGCCGTACTCCGAAGGAATTTAAGGGTAACGTAATTCAAGGATAAAGAAAATCCATGAATCAGGTACTTCAAATCAGTCGGGTGATGTAGAGGGTCCGAGGGAGCTTGCGGGAAATATATCTATACACACATACACACATATATATATATATAGTTCAAAAATGTACAAAATCCCAAAAGCATAGAACAAAGAGAATGGCAGACTAGTGAAGAACAAAGTTTGTTAGTTTGACGCCCAGGAAAACTGGAAGAGTCTTTGACGTTTCAGGCCCATGCTCTGCTAGAGAAATAGATAAGGACCGATAACAGAAATTTGAAAACGAAGAAAGAAATAGCATATCACATGCGTTTTTCGGATCTTTTTTAAAACGGGGGCCACATTTTTC
>NW_026415132.1:0-519 GCF_001194135.2 Octopus bimaculoides | reverse complement strand
GTGGATATAATTTCTTTATTTGTGAATTAAGGCTACCATTGGTTTCATGTAAGTAAAGTAGGAAAATATCCAGGTGTCTTAATTTTTCAAGCCAGTTATATGAAGAAAGGTGTTCACCTTCATTTGGGAAAACACAACCTTGTTTTATATATATATATATATATATATATATATATATATACATGTGGATGTATATGTATGTATAGGCATATATATGTATGTAAGAAGGGGTGCTGAAAGAGTTCATGGCTTTGGGTAAAAGAAAATACAGGAAAATCAGTTAATTATGATTTTATCCATCATATTCTCCTCTTTTATTCAACAGATTCACACACTTATTGCAGCAGCCCTTCAGTTTTTCTAAGCCCTGTAAAGAACTCAAAAGTTTGGGCCTCCAATCAGGCTTTTTGCAATACCCTTTAAGCCAGGAACTTTTCAGCACCCCTTGTATGTATATTTGTATGTGTGCATGTGTGTGTGAGTGTATGTATGTATGTATGTATGTATGTATGTATATAT
>NW_026415131.1:0-331 GCF_001194135.2 Octopus bimaculoides | reverse complement strand
TATGAATTTATCCATACACGTATGTATAATCAAGTTTTCACGCGTGTGTATGTGAGTGTGTGCATGCACGCCTCCTTCTATCAATCTTATTTCTGTGTTAACCGAACTTCCCAATTGTATTTCGTTGCGCTAAATGTTTCAGTAGTTTACGTTGTTATAAGCATAACCCCCAGATATACGAATGTGTAACCAGCCAAATAACATTATGCCGAACAACATTAGTAACAATGAGATGACTCATAGTAATTATGATGACGATGATGTTGATGATACTGATGATGATAACGATAACAACAACAACAACAACAACAACAACAACAACAACAACAAC
>NW_026415130.1:0-347 GCF_001194135.2 Octopus bimaculoides | reverse complement strand
TTCTACTTCATCGGCTACCCACGTTTTAACACCGGCGTTTCGACGAGCTTAGGTGCAGGAGTGCTGTGTGGTAAGTAGCTTGCTTACTAACCACATGGTTCTAGGTTCAGTCCCACAGTGTGGTACCTTGGGCAAGTGTCTTCTACTATAGCCTCGGGCCGACCAAAGCCTTGTGAGTGGATTTGATAGACGGAAACTGAAAGAATCCCGTCGTATATATATATATATATGTATATGTATATATATATGTGTGTGTGTGTGTGTTTGTGTGTCTGTGTTTGTCCCCCCACCATCCCATGACAACCGATGGTGGTGTGTTTACGTCCCCGTAACTTAGCGATTCGGCA
>NW_026415129.1:0-457 GCF_001194135.2 Octopus bimaculoides | reverse complement strand
CCCACCACCACCACCATCCCCTTCCTTTCCTCCCTACATCTCTCACCTCTCAATCACTTCCTCTGTTTCTTTCCCTCTACCCCACTCCCATTCCTCATTCTCTCTCTCTCTCTCTCTCACACACACACACCACACATACACACTTCTCTTTGTCTGTACTTTTAAGTCTGTTGTTGCTGTTGTCACTGCTATATAAGGACAACTGCATCACCACCACCACCACCACCACAGCCACCAACAACAATAACAACACTGCACACAATTGTTATGATGATGATGATGGAACAAGGGGGTAAATGGTTGGTGGTGGTGGTAGAGGGGAGGGGGTAGTGGTGTTGGGGTGGGCGGTGTGTGTTAGAAGTAGAAATATCATTTTTCAACAACAATAATAATAATAATAATGATTTCTATTATTATTACTACCACTATTACAATTATTACTACTACTACTACTACT
>NW_026415128.1:0-264 GCF_001194135.2 Octopus bimaculoides | reverse complement strand
TCATCATCATCATCATCATCATCATCATCATCAACATCGTCATCGTCGTCGTCGTCGTCGTCGTCGCCGGCGTCATCATCATCAACATCATCAGTAGCTGCAACAGCAGCAGTAGCAGCAGTAGCAGCAATAGCCAGAACCATCATCAATATCGTCGTAGTCATCTCAACTTCTTTGTCGCCGTTGTCGTCTTCATGAATATTGTTGAATGTCGATGGTGTCATCACAATCATCATTATCATCATCATCATCACCATCATCATC
>NW_026415127.1:0-203 GCF_001194135.2 Octopus bimaculoides | reverse complement strand
TATATATATGTACGTATATAAATGTATGCATATATATATGTATGTATATAAATGTATGCATATATGTATATGTATATATATATATATGTATGCATGTATATATATATGTATGTACATATATGTGTGTGTATATATGTATGCATATATTTGTATATGTATATAGTATAGGTACTGATAGTTATATTCCGAATGCAGCAGTCGAG
>NW_026415126.1:0-356 GCF_001194135.2 Octopus bimaculoides | reverse complement strand
TACATATTAATTATTGTTGTTTCGTTAGTTGATCTGCATTGATCCACTGTATATCTATACATGGACAGACTCACGCAACACCCACACGCGCAATAATATTTGTTTTTAGGTCGAGTCACTGTGCGTGCGTGTGTGTATGTGTATGAGTGTGTGTATGCGTGTATGTATATACATAAATATACATGCATATATGTATATATATACATGTATATAAGCACACACATACACACTCACTCGCACACACACATGTTTACCAGTCACCCTTAGTTTGCCTGTTGTTTCTCTCTCTCTTCCTCTCTCCCCTCCCTCTCTCTGTGTATATATATATGTATATATATATATATATATATATATAT
>NW_026415125.1:0-473 GCF_001194135.2 Octopus bimaculoides | reverse complement strand
TATATATATACCTAATTATCTGTGTAAGTAATATCTATCAGTTCGTCTCTGTACTGCTTGTCTATAAGTAATCTTGTTATATATGTAGCTAATTACCTTATACGCACGCAATCTTCCATGCATCGACACATGCATACACTAACACACAAACTTATATGCTTCGTTTTGCATATATTGCACACGTATGTATATCTCTCTGTATACGTAGACACACACACACACCAACACGCGCACATATATATGTACACACACACACATACACATATATTCACATATATATATATTGTCATTCGTACTAATCAGTGATACTAAAAATAATCATTATACTGATGAAATCTTCAGGTCTCTTGAAATAAACGTGTTTATTACATACAATTATAGAAGTCTCTGTACATTTTAAGACACATACATGCGCAAGCGTACACCATCGAAGATTCACAGTTACGTATGCTTTATATATGTGTGTAAATATA
>NW_026415124.1:0-222 GCF_001194135.2 Octopus bimaculoides | reverse complement strand
AGGCTTGTCTCCTGCAACCCTCTCCAACTGAGCATCTCTAATCTTGTGGGCTTGTAGGAGCTGGTACTGCACAAAAGCACCCAGCACACTCTGTAAAGTGGTTGACATTAGGAAGGGCATCCAGCCAGAGAAACCATGCCAAAACAGACATAGAGCCTGAACAGCCCTTCAGCAGGTCAGCTCTTGTCAAACCATCCAACTCATGCCAGCATAGAAAACAGA
>NW_026415123.1:0-731 GCF_001194135.2 Octopus bimaculoides | reverse complement strand
TGCAACCAAGCTGGTGCCAAACATAATGCTCTGCACTCCTTTGGACTATGCCAGCAAGGTCGAGAGAGGAATCCTGACTATTGGGCTCCCCAGGATTTTCTTACATCTAGCCCAGGCCTGCGCAAAACTGGAGAGGAAACTGGAGAGGACATGAAATGTAAAAACCAGACTAGATTAGCTGATGCGCAACTCCATTGTCTCCCGAGACAAAAGGATGCCAACAATATATATTAATCAAAGTGTACAGTATTGTAAATCCATTACAGCTGATCTGAGCAGCCAGTTTCACACAGAACTAAAACTAGATGTTCACTAACAACACAATTAAGTGATACTGCATGCTCTTTGAGGATGCCATACTTATTATTCATATCTTTCATCTCTGAAGAGCTTGGTATTACTTAACCGTGCTGTAATCTAACATCCAGTTTTAGTCCCAGTGTGAAACCAATTGGTCAGATCAGTTGTAATGGATCTCTAATACTGTATGCTTTGACTAATATACCTTCTTTGTTGACAAATATACAAGTACATCTTTTTTCTGATTCATGGATTCTTAGACAACAATGTGTGTGTGCATACATGTGTGTCTGTGTGCACGTGCATGTGTTCATATATGATCTAAATATAGATATAATGAATATGTAAAGGTACATATATATAATTACAATCTAAATACATATAAATATACATGTATATTTAAATGTACATATATTTGCATATATACATAC
>NW_026415122.1:0-381 GCF_001194135.2 Octopus bimaculoides | reverse complement strand
TTGTATGTATGTATGTATGTATGTATGTGTGTGGTGGTGGTGGTGGTGGTGGTGGTGGTATGTGTGTGTGTTTATAGATACTTATATAGCTTCCGCCAGAATTGAGCCAGGCCATGTGTAACTTAATGGCTCCGCTTGGAAAAGACATTTAATGAGGTTTCATATTGCAGTCATTAATTTGGCATCATGAAGGTAAAGAGTTATTGTTTGCAGAGATATATCCGGGTGTAGGTGGTTTATCTGGAATTTGTCGGAGATGTTTGTCCAGTACCCGTTCGAATGTTATGAGATCTTTTTCTTCTTTTCTGTGTCTTAGCACGATGCGTGTGTGTGTGTGTGTATGTGTGTGTGTGTGTGTGTGTGTATGCGTGCGCGCGCGCG
>NW_026415121.1:0-399 GCF_001194135.2 Octopus bimaculoides | reverse complement strand
GAAAAATACAAGCGTTATCGATTAGTTTACGTCGACAAAGCACAAAACTTTGGCAAAAAGCGACCGACTGAGCTTTCAGAAATAAGTCATGTGATTTCCTTTCACAAAAAAAGGTGTTGACAAAATCACATATGAAGAAATTTAATAAAGTAATAAAGTAGATAATTAGATAATTTAGTAGAGAAATGTTATTTTCATGGTTAGTGAAATCTTTCCATGTGTGACTCGTTTCCATCCCCCCCATTGTGTACTGCGGCCACAATGAGGGCACCGCCTTTAATCGATCCCATCGCTTATTCCTTACTAAACTTAATCGGTAGCTTTTTAACAAACTGCTACACTTCGTCAATTCAGACAACACAGTCTTGAATTGACGCTTATGTGTGGGCAACACAAAAA
>NW_026415120.1:0-464 GCF_001194135.2 Octopus bimaculoides | reverse complement strand
ATATATATAACTGATACTGGATTTACTCCATTTCCATCTAGATTACGATAACTCCAAAACCTACCTTCTCGATTCCACATCACACACTTCCTCTCAAATCGCAAATCGGCAACTGCTCATCATCTACCTAATTTGCGTCGAACAGCTCGATACACTCAGAATGGTACTTAAGGTCTCATATATGTCTCTATTAAACTTTTACTGCAGTCAGGACATCGTTACTCTGAGTTTCCTGTCTACAAGCGTCAGATTAAGCTTTTGTTCGGGTTTTTCTCTGACAATTGTAGGCGTGAATCTCAACTCAGGTTAACGAAATTTGAACTTTCAGCTTATTAAATAATATAACACTTTATATGAAGTATAGAGAACTGTCTTTTCTTTCTTGTCTGCAATCAAGTATTCGCATTCAAGCTATAACAGTCGTTCATTTATTCATACTCATAAACACACATACATACATACAT
>NW_026415119.1:0-223 GCF_001194135.2 Octopus bimaculoides | reverse complement strand
ACAATCATTCGTACATACATGAGTTATACACACGAGCACACACCCGTACACAATCATGAACACTGAGTATTACATTTAAATCCGCACATACTCATCGTCTGTTTTGTTCCTTCAGTATCATTGCTAATACACACTTATTTCTGCACATATATACATCTATCTACCTATCTATTTATCTATCTATCTATCGATCGATCTATCTATCAATCTACATGTATGTGCA
>NW_026415118.1:0-278 GCF_001194135.2 Octopus bimaculoides | reverse complement strand
CGTTCGTTCGTACAACGCACGTACGTACGTTCGTTCGTTCTTTCGTTCGTAATTTAGTTAGTTCATTCGTTCGTAATTACGTATGTACGTTCGTTCTTTCGTTTGTACGTACGTACTTACGTGCGTATGTACGTTCGTTTGTTCGTTAGTTTGTTTGTTTGTTCGTTCGTACATATGTACGTTCGTTCGTCCCTTCGTACGTACGTTCCTACGTAATACGTACGTTCCTTCGTTTCATCGTTCGGTCGTACCTACGTACGTAAGTACGATCGAACGAA
>NW_026415117.1:0-257 GCF_001194135.2 Octopus bimaculoides | reverse complement strand
TGAACAGATAAACAGATAGATATGTAAGTAGATAGTTAGTTAGACAGACATTTAAGTGGATAGGTGGATAGACAAACACAGATAGATAGATTGATGTGTTTGAGAGATAGATAGATAGGTCGATACATATGTAAGACAGTTAGATAGATAAGTAAATTGATGGAATTAAGAGTGGGCTCACTGTAAACTGTTTAATGTGGACCCAGAAGAATAAGGTTGATAATTGGATAGATACAAAAATGTATATATTGGTATAT
>NW_026415116.1:0-319 GCF_001194135.2 Octopus bimaculoides | reverse complement strand
CTATCTATTGGTGTACTCCTAGATTATATGCTATGGTAACATATAATCCACCATCTTCAGGCAAAACATTTAACAGGTACAAACAGGGCACATAATAACTCGATGTTGACGAATCCAACAAGCAGCCTTGCGTCGCAGCTAGGTTTTCGTACTTAGATATCTACAATCTCCTACAGAAAACTGATACATTTACGATTGTTTTAACACACTGTGAAAACTATTTTACTGTACCTAGCCATTTTTGGCGTCCTATGGGTTGATGGGCCTGGATTCTATTGAATCCGATAACTAACCAATATATATGTATACATATATATGT
>NW_026415115.1:0-538 GCF_001194135.2 Octopus bimaculoides | reverse complement strand
AAAAAAAAAGGCAATAACAACTAAACAGAAACAACTGAAACGAACCAAAAGGCAAAATAGTGAAATACGACGACAGTAAGAGTCAACAGAAAAAAAAATCTACTGACATATAAAATACAAACCAATGCAAACATACATGCACTACTTGTATATAATTATATATATATATATATATATATATATATATATATACATTCATATATGTATGTATATAGATGCGATATATTTATCTACACAGGGAAGGAAGCTGGTTTAGCTTGTTTGTTTGTTTGTTTTTTGGGGGGATTTTTTTCTTCCTCCTGTAGTGGTTATTAAGAAAATATAACTGTAATACTATATTCACGTCGCCCAGCTGTTTCTTCCGTATTTTACACCAAATCATAATGGTTTCCAAGATTTACTATAAAACTAAACCTAAACAGAAGCCATTGTCAGCGCTGACCTCATATTTGCTGAAAAGCACAATTTTCTATACACATACATTACACAGAGGGAGACAGAGTGAATCACACATACACACACATGCTAATACATACAT
>NW_026415114.1:0-1389 GCF_001194135.2 Octopus bimaculoides | reverse complement strand
CTGTTTCTTTGGCAAACTTGTAGAAAGCTCTGGAGTTAGATTTTATATTGCTGTAGCCCAGGCTTCTTTGTCTGCTCTTTTTCATGGGAGAGTTGCAGATTTTTTTCAATCTCCAGCAGTTGTATTTTCAGGTGGGACTTTTCACTGCTTTCAATATGTTTGTTTAGGCGATTTGAAACGTTTGTACGCTGTCTCATAAGGATTTTCCTCTCCCTGGGGATTTTGTTCTTGTGTACAGTGGCCTTTCTCTCCGGGACACATTTGTAGCATATGGCTTGCATTACAGACATGAATTGTTTAAGTTTCATGTCGATGTCCGGTGAGGAGACATTTAGGCCAGTTTTGTTTGAGGATCTCTTTCTCAATTTGTTTCCAGTTTGCCTTATGGAAGTTCAAATTGGAAAGATTCTAAGAGTTTCTTGTAGGCTGCATGTCCATGGTTTCCTATGGTCAGCTCTACCATGTTGTGATCCAAGAGTAGCGTCTGTGTCACTTTCACATGGATGAGATCCATATTATTAGTGACGCAGAGATCCAGTATGTTACTTGCCCTGGTTGGTTGGAGTACTATCTGACATTGGGCAGATTGAAGTCTCCCATAAGAAGTACACTTATGTGTTGTTCTATATTTATTTATATATATATATCATCATCATCGTTTAACATCCGCTTTCCATGCTAGCATGGGTTGGACGATTTGACTGAGGACTGGTGAAAACAGATGGCTACACCAGGCTCCAATCTGATTTGGCAGAGTTTCTACAGCTGGATGCCCTTCCTAACGCCGACCACTCAAAGAGTGTAGTAGGTGCTTTTACGTGCCACTGGCACGAAGGTCACTCAGCGGATACTGGCAACGAACTCGCTCGACTGACTTTTCACGTGCCAGGAAGGCGATGTTGGTAACGGTCATGCTCAAATGGTGATATTTACGTGCTACCGGCACAAAAGCCAGACAGCTAGGGTGTTAGGATTAGTGTCAGGGTTAGGGTTTTAGGATTAGTGCTGGGTAATCGTGCGGGTGTTAATCTGAAAAATTACAGATATGTGAAAAGTAGCAACCCTGCCATCTATTATAACTTTTGTTGTTCTGTTTAATATATACATAGATTATGCTTCCAAAGAAGAGAGTTTGCTGGGGAAAAACTGCAACCGGTTTAAAATGACAGCAACAGACAGCAGCAATTCACCACATTCCAGAAGCAACTTTGAACATAATGCAAAATGGTGCATCAACATCTTCTGCCCAATCTGATAGAATTCTGGCAAAACTGTGTAGTAACAGATCGCCAGCAATTGCTTTTCACAAATTGCAGTCCTAGATCCTGTGGAAAGGGATATTACCCTGCTATGTATAATAAGGGCAGCGCAAAAAGTTGTTTTGCACAA
>NW_026415113.1:0-319 GCF_001194135.2 Octopus bimaculoides | reverse complement strand
CTCTCTCTCTCTCTCTCTCTCTCTCTCTTTCTCTCTCTCTCTCTCCTCTTCTCTCTCTTTCTATATATGTATACACACACACACACATATATACACACATATATGCATACTCGTAAATATAGATTGGAAGTGAGTGTGGAAAGGAAATACAGATACATACTTAAACATGTTTATTTGTGAATAAACCAGACAGGAATACATATGAATATCTGATCGAGTGTAAATATACACGCATAACATTATACACATTTATGCGTCGAATACTAATAATAGCAATAACAATTATGCTATATATATATATATATATATATATATATAT
>NW_026415112.1:264-472 GCF_001194135.2 Octopus bimaculoides | reverse complement strand
AATATGGTACTTATGCGAAGGCACCCGAATATCACATCCCAAAAGGATGTTATTGATTATCCTTGATTATCCTTGTTATTTCCTAACATCCTTTCTTTTCTCAGTCCCTTAAACATCAGTATACACATTATTATAAACTAATATAAATCCGATAATAATTTTTATCTTTTATTCACATTATATAAATAAGGCTTACCTATGTGTCTCC
>NW_026415112.1:0-233 GCF_001194135.2 Octopus bimaculoides | reverse complement strand
ATAGTATCATTATCGTCAGCTAATAAGTTTTTTTAAAGATAATTCAAAATAGTGTTCATGATCACTATATGCTTAATATACTTAATATCCTTAAATTTTACACCCTATCCAGAGCCCCTGAATTCAATATTGACATTATTTCATGATTTTTGTGAACGATAACTACATCTCATTTTATTTTAGTAACATACCTCTTATTGTGTAAACATTAGTTAGAATTCTGTTGTTGTCTG
>NW_026415111.1:0-368 GCF_001194135.2 Octopus bimaculoides | reverse complement strand
ATGTGCTTACTCCGGTATATATATATATATATATATATATATATATACATTACACATATACATAACAGTAAAGAGAATATGTAAGAGATATAGAAGCCAGGAGAATACAAGAAAATGAGATAAAATATAACATTGAAATAAAGGAGGTGGGGGGAGTTGTGCGTTACATAATTTAGTTGCTTCGTTAAGAATTTGTAATTAGAATGAATTATAGAAGGAAATATTAGGAGAATGGATGCATAATGAGCACTACAGTAATACGAAGAATAGATACTGAGGTTGAGACGACCTGAACATAACATTCTATAAATATATATTGTGGAAACTATTATTATTATTATTATTATTATTATTATTATTATTATTAT
>NW_026415110.1:0-238 GCF_001194135.2 Octopus bimaculoides | reverse complement strand
ATTATTATTATAACTATTATTATTATTATTATTATTATTATTATATATTTGCCACTTGTATCTAGCACATTTTTATTTGTTTTCTCTCTTTCTTATCTATTCGTCCAGTATCAATTTCGTTGGTCATTATCAATTCTTTACTGAATTTTTCTTTGCCGCTTAAATTCATTCCCTATTCTTCCCATTTGATATCCATCAATCTTCCAATATATATATATATATATATACATATATATAT
>NW_026415109.1:0-209 GCF_001194135.2 Octopus bimaculoides | reverse complement strand
ATCACTCCAAACATCATAATGTCGACGGGATGTTTGATTTTTATCACTCGTGGTACATGCTTTGGGGACAATCTGTCCTCAGATTGACACCTAAACATTCTGAAATGTTCATATTGGAGCTTCTGGCGAGAATGCCAAGCAGTACAGTATATCGTTTCGAAATTTCTGGCAGAGTGAATTGATTCATGTTGCTGTTTTTCTCACAGACG
>NW_026415108.1:0-311 GCF_001194135.2 Octopus bimaculoides | reverse complement strand
AATTGTTAGAAAGATTAGGATGCATGGAATTAAAAGTTGTGTTTAAAAAAAGGGGGCTGAAAGTTTATGTGTTAAGTAGGAAGTGTGGTGTCAAAACAGGAAGTGTGTGTAAGGGAAGACAATTCTGTGGGTTTTATACTCTTTAGTTGGAGTTCTGGACTCTTTGTCAATAGGAAGTGTATGTCTGTTCTTAGAGAAATAAGAAGTAGATTTATATGTATTTCATTGGGTAAGCGGGAGAAAGGAATATGGTCACCGAGCGGTTTGTATGTTAAGAAGTGTTTGGAATTTCTCTATAAAAAGATTCTCCT
>NW_026415107.1:0-215 GCF_001194135.2 Octopus bimaculoides | reverse complement strand
CGAAATCTTCAGCAAGTGTCTTCTACTATAAGCCCCAGGCCGAGCAAAACATCGTGAGTGAAATAACTAAATGGAAACTGAAAGAAGCTCGTCGTGTAACTCTACATACATGCTTTATTGATCTCTACTGTTTTTTATTGGATTTTATTTTATTTTATTTTATTTTCACCCTATTCCGTTATCCTCCAAACATCCCCTACTAACGGCTTTACCCT
>NW_026415106.1:300-457 GCF_001194135.2 Octopus bimaculoides | reverse complement strand
TATGTATGTATGTATGTATGTATGTATATGTATGTATGTATGAACATATGTATGTTGCGCATATGTATTATGTATGCATGCATGTATATACGTATGTATGTATTTATGTACGTATCTATGTATGTATGTATGCATGTATGTATGTATGTATGTATGT
>NW_026415106.1:0-109 GCF_001194135.2 Octopus bimaculoides | reverse complement strand
GTATGTATGTATGTATGTACGTATGTATGTATGTACGTATGTATGTACGCATGTATGTATGTACGTATGTACGTATGTATGAATATATGTAGGTACGTACGTATATATG
>NW_026415105.1:0-483 GCF_001194135.2 Octopus bimaculoides | reverse complement strand
TAAGTTTCCATAGATTTGACGACCAACGGCATGAAAATAGGTCCGACAAATTTTATTAAAATCTGAAAAAATACTAAGTTTCCAACATTTTTATGGTAGAGAGTTATGAGAGGAAATATTGTATGAGGGAGTGAGTTCAATAGGTATTTCAGTTCCGATCGTTATGAAGCACGTGTTATGGTTAAATTACTTGATAGAGTTATATAATATTTAGAGAAAGATTTTTTCAAAATGTTAGGATTAAGAAAAACCAAGAATGAAGAATAGTAGAAGAGTCATTGTGTAGCGAGAGAGGGGGTAAAGCATGAGGAATAGTAGAAGTGTAATTGAATAGTGAGAGAGGAATAAAGTACAAGGAATAGAAGTGTCATTGAATAGTGAGATCGTGGGTTGGAGGAGTAAAGTTGAAAAAGTATGACACACTGACATTCGCTTTCGTATTTATTATTATTATTATTATTATTATTATTATTATTATTATTA
>NW_026415104.1:0-282 GCF_001194135.2 Octopus bimaculoides | reverse complement strand
ATACCCTAGCTTCCTTCTTTTACTTCTCATTCTATTTTGTTTCCTTCTTACCTCCTTCTTCCTGTTGTTTTCTGTGACTTATTAATGTGTCCCTTCTCTACACTCTCTGTTCTTCTTCCGGTATATCCTCATCTTTCTTAGTTCACATCCTCTCGTTTTCTCTTGCTCACCCTGCTTTTATTGTAATCCTTTTACTTCTCCTTCTCCTCCTCTTCCTCCTTTTCCCCCTCGTCCTCATTTTTCCCCCTCTTCCTCCTTCTCTCCCTCTTCCACCTCCCCTCT
>NW_026415103.1:0-367 GCF_001194135.2 Octopus bimaculoides | reverse complement strand
AAAATTGAGAGTTGTGTTAGGTTTAAAAAAAGAGAAAAGGGGCTAAAGGTGTATGTGTTAAGCAGGAAGTGCGTGTAAGGGGAGACAAATCTCTTTAGTTGGAGTTATGGACTCTTTGTCAACAGGAAGTTTATGTCTGTTCCTAGAGAAATAAGGTCACTGAAGGGTTTGTGTGTTAAGAAGTGGTGGGAATTTCTCTATGAAAAGATTCTCCTTGTTGATTCTTTCTGGTATGGAGATTCTGTCTTTACATTGATAGAAAGGGAATATAAGGAATTTAGGGTTTTTGTTTCTGGCGCAAGAGTCTATATATAGATACTCACACACACACACACACACAAACAGACAGACACACACACACACACAC
>NW_026415102.1:0-201 GCF_001194135.2 Octopus bimaculoides | reverse complement strand
TGAACTTTGACCTTTAAGTCACTTGATTAATTGTATTCACTATTCTGCTATTTGTAATCTTCCTCTTTTTCCCTCTTTCCTCTTCTCTTTCATTGATCCTTATATTGCTAAGAGCAATAACTTTCTGACCTGCCATAACCTCCTACTTTGAACACACACACACACACACACATATAGAGAGAGACACACACACACACACAT
>NW_026415100.1:0-314 GCF_001194135.2 Octopus bimaculoides | reverse complement strand
GTATACGAAGACATTATGAATCATTCTTGTAAATTTCCTTTAAAATAGTTACGAACGACGACAGGAATATAAATTGCCTTTTCAGTGTGTGTGTGTGTTGTGTACACACACACACACGCACACACACACACACACACACACAAACAAGCACTCACATACATGCATACATACATACATACATGCATACATACATGCATACATGCATGCACAAATCAGGCATGACTCTGCGGTAAGAAATTTGTTTCCCAACCACATGGTCTCGGGTTCTGTTCCACTTCGTGGCACCTTAGGTAAGAGTCTTATACTGTAGCCCT
>NW_026415099.1:0-219 GCF_001194135.2 Octopus bimaculoides | reverse complement strand
GTAACAAGGATGTAACAGCCTATTTATAAAGGTAGAAACTCCAGGTTTAGATGAAACATTTTGTATCATATAGATAGATAAATAAATGGAGTTAAACGCAGATCATATACGCAGTCATCGCATTCTGTTAAAATGTCTTATTGATGTGTTTGGTTTCTTTCCTTCCCTCATGAGAAGATTGTATTGTTTTACATCATTTTATTCCTTCTGGAATAATAC
>NW_026415098.1:0-251 GCF_001194135.2 Octopus bimaculoides | reverse complement strand
TGTGTGTCCTAAACAAGAAGTCTCAATGTTTCCTCACTCTAGACCATCATAAGTATAACAACCGTAGGAAAGGTGTAGTTGGAAGTATTTATTGCAGTGAAGTCTTGATTTCTTAAAACCTGGCCACCTGCAATGTATTTCAGTAAATTACTGTTGTTGTTTTGTTGTTGCTGCTGCTGTTGTTGTTGTTTCTAAGTGGTGTGATGGTAAAATCGTCAGATCGTTTAGTAAGATGGTTAACGATTTTTCTG
>NW_026415097.1:0-304 GCF_001194135.2 Octopus bimaculoides | reverse complement strand
ATATATATATATATATATATATATATAAAATCACCATCGTTGTCATCTAACGTCCTGTTGTCCATGCTGGCATGGGTTGGATGTGGTTTGACCAGAACTGGCAAGCTGGGGATCTGCACCAGACTCCAGTCTGATTTGTCATGCTTTCTATGGCCGGATGCCCATCCTAACACGAACCACTTTACAGAGTGTGCTGGATATTTTTACATGGTACTGCAGGAGTGCTTTAATGTGACACCACATGGGCACTTTTATGTGGCACTGCACATGTGCTTTTGTGTGGCACTGCCATGAGTGCTTTACA
>NW_026415096.1:0-285 GCF_001194135.2 Octopus bimaculoides | reverse complement strand
CACACATACATTACTAGATTCATAATATATAGACACAAGCGCATACATACATTACTCGATTCATAATATGCACATACATACATATTTAACGATTCATAATGTATACACACACACACACATTACTAGATCCATATATACACACACATACATTACTCAACTGTTACTTTGAAACGCGGAGTTGATGGGACAACTAGATTCATATATACATACATTACTAGATTCATAACATATACACACATTACTTGATTCACAATATATACACACATTACTCGATTCATAATATAT
>NW_026415095.1:0-294 GCF_001194135.2 Octopus bimaculoides | reverse complement strand
TATATATATATATACATATATATATATATGTATGTATGTATGTATGTATGGAACGTATGTTTAGATAATTGTACTTTCACATACGGTGGTATAAATACGCAAAAACACACGCAAATACGTGTGTGTGAGTTTTTGTGCATACGTACTTGATACATAACTCAGGATACAAAAAGGAAATGTCTGCTCTGCTAAATTCCTGATAATTACTTTTAAATTGCCTATTTTTTAACCTTTTTATTTTTTACAAATCAATGTTCATTGTTATAATTTAATAACTATGATCACGTGATACTT
>NW_026415094.1:0-208 GCF_001194135.2 Octopus bimaculoides | reverse complement strand
TACATACATATATACGTGTAAGCACATACATACACAAACACACAATCACATATACATGCATGCACACATATTGGATGAGGATACATGAGATTACATGAACTTTTACGGGACTTCAAACACTGTTTTGGTTATTAGATGCAACGTTTGACATCCCATAAAATCTCGTGTAATCTCACGCAGCCTCATCCAACAAGGAAACGGCTTATCA
>NW_026415093.1:0-362 GCF_001194135.2 Octopus bimaculoides | reverse complement strand
TATAAAGAATTCATTAAGAGACTTAATAAATCAAAATTTCTTTACACAACTTCGGGAAAAATAAATATAACACCAGAAAACTACATTAGGTTTAAAAATACAAACCGTTCATGGCGAAAAAATTTCACAATTACAAAAACCGAAAAAATTTTTTAATTTTTTCAAAAAGAACGCTATTACTTACATGCATACACCCGCGTATGCGCCCGTACACACACGCACACACGTTCATGTGCGCACACACGCGCACGCTCACATGCATATGCATGCATACACAAACAAACAAAATTCACAAGCCATAAACACATACACACACACACACACACACATACATCCACATACATATATATATAAAATATGAA
>NW_026415092.1:0-657 GCF_001194135.2 Octopus bimaculoides | reverse complement strand
GACCTACTATGTTTATTAAAGTATCAGACTTTGACTTGAGAGCGACAAGACTTAGTCTAATGTGTTTAGTATTACTACAGGGAATAGGGAGAACATAATAAATGACCTAACGTATATCTGACATTAAGTTGAGTAATTACCCAGCGCCCGTAATCGAAAGCAGGATACTGTAGTCGCTCGTCTTTGTCTGTGTGTTTACAAAATTACTGGAAAACGGCTGAACGGATTTTCACCAAATTTGGCAGAAATACTCATTTAGTGAGTGGCTCGAACTCATTCGGATTTGATTATCTTCAAAATTCCCATACGGATGAATCAACATGTTTTTTTCTTTTTGTTTACAAATATATAAACGATAAGCAGGTGGAAATAACTTTTTATGTAATTTTGTAGAAATATGAATTCGTCTGAGAATATATTTATTAAATGTAATTTTATTTTATTCTTGTGTGTGCGCAGGGTATGCATCACACCCCCGATGCCTTTTTTCTTTTTCATTTATTCTAAGATCAGTCTTTAACCACCAAACTTCTGATCAAAGACAATAAAAAAAATATATAATCCAGTTGTGACCACGTGTATCTGTTTTACATACCAAATTTATTTAACAACACCACAGAGAGAACATCGATAAAATTTGGCTGCCCATGTTTCGTA
>NW_026415091.1:0-278 GCF_001194135.2 Octopus bimaculoides | reverse complement strand
ATTCAAACGTGTGCACAGACATAATCAGAATAGCTGGTTGAAGTTTGTTTACCATGGGTTCGCAGGTGAGATTTGAGGCCAGCCAAAGACAGACATTGTCTGTCACAGACTGTATATACATACATATATGTACATACCTACATATATATGTTTATATACATGCACATATGGGTACAGGACTTCAGAAAGACATGAACAAAATGAAAAACGAGAACATAAAACAAGAACAAGGAAAATGAACTCTTTTTTGGAGAATGAAAGAAACAAATAGAGAAATG
>NW_026415090.1:0-572 GCF_001194135.2 Octopus bimaculoides | reverse complement strand
TATAACAATATCGTATATTGTAGTATAGTGATGTTAGGTATTGTTATATAGTGGTAGTATAATGTTATAGTGTATAGTTTAATAGTCTGCTGCATAGTATAGTGGTGTAGTGTATGTACATTGCAGTATAATGGCCTAATGTATTGTAGTAGTATAGAGGTCTACTGTACAATAGCATAGAAGTGCACTATGTTGTACAGTAGTCTGATGTGTAAAATAGAGGTGTACTATGTAGTATAGTGGTCTAATGTATTGTAGTGTAGAGGTGTACTATGTAGTGTAGTGGTCTAATGTATTATAGTATATGGTATACTATGTAGTATAGTAGTCTACTGTATTGTAGTATAGAGATATACTATGCAGTACAGTGTCTATTGTATTGTAGTATAGAGGTATACTGTGTAGTACAGTGGTCTATTGTATCGTAGTATAGAGGTATACTATGTAGTATAGTGATTTAATGTATTGTAGTATAGAGGTGTACTATGTAGTATATATAATGGTCTGCTGTATAATATAGTGATGTTGTGTCTTGTAGTATTGTGGTGTATGTAGTGTATAGTAAATGAGTA
>NW_026415089.1:0-414 GCF_001194135.2 Octopus bimaculoides | reverse complement strand
TGTCAGCATCATGATCGTAAGGTTGTGGTTTCGATTCCTGGACCAGGCGACACGTTATGTTCTTGAGCAAGACACTTCATTTCATGTTGCTCCAGTCCACTCAGCGGGCAAAAATGAGTCACGCTGCGATGGACTGGCGTCCCGTCCAGCTGGGGAACACACGAGTCTGGCTAGGCTTTAAAAAGGGCGCATTTATTGGAGGCGCAATGGCCCAGTGTTTAGGGCAGCGGACTCGTGGTCGGAGGATCGTGGTTTCGATTCCCAAACCGGACATTGTGAGTGTTTATTGAGCGGAAACACCTAAAGCGCCACGAGGCTCCGGCAGGGGTTGGTGGCGACCCCTGTTGTACAAAACATACAAGTTCAGGTATTCTTTTCCTTGGGACAAATTCTTTGTTGACCAGTGTTATTCTT
>NW_026415087.1:0-403 GCF_001194135.2 Octopus bimaculoides | reverse complement strand
GTCCATACGCAGGAAGTTGCGGTCAAGGAGCAGAGCTGTAGTTGAGTGTCAATGCTGCCTGGGACCTGTGTTACCTGGTATGGAATATTCTATAAAAGTTACACAAGGAGATTTAGAATGTTCATACGCAGGAAGTTGCGGTCAAGGAACAGAGCTGTAGTTGAGCATCGGATGCTGGCTGGGACCTGTGTTACCTGGTACTGAATATTCTGGCTGGTCTGTTGATCGTGAGTGGAAACATCCACTCTAACAGGGTCGAGATAAAACCGCGCTTGTTGATGTTGGTTGCTTGTGTATGTGTAGAAGTCATGTTGACGATGTTGGTAGTACGTAGAGTCGTATTGCTGTTGGCAACGTCGGGGGCGATGCTTGTAGTTCGTAGTGGTTGTTGATGTCGTCGCTG
>NW_026415086.1:0-437 GCF_001194135.2 Octopus bimaculoides | reverse complement strand
GTGAGATTGAATTCCGTGCCTTGGGATTGCGAAACGGACTTCTTAAACTTTTGGTTATACATTATATACGATGTATGTTTATGCTGCCATATAAATGTTATATATATATATAAATATCCATATTTATTTGAAGCAACAGAGTGACTCAAGAGATGAGAATTTCGTATGTTAGCACTTATCAGACACCAGAATCTCGGAACTTGAGTGACTTAGTTGCGTCAACTAAATATTAATAAAATATACATATACTCACATTTTCAGTTCTAGGTTTCCTGTTTACATCACTATAACTATATGTGTGTGAGAGAGTGAGAGAGAGAGAGAAGAAATGTCTGTGTACAAAGCACACACATTCATACCTATACACACATACGAACATATATATATATATATATAGTAGTCTCCTTTAGAGAGACTTAGAAATATTAATAACTCTA
>NW_026415085.1:0-321 GCF_001194135.2 Octopus bimaculoides | reverse complement strand
ATTATTATTATTATTATTAAGGTAGTGAGCTGGCAGAATCATTAGCACATCGGACAAAATGCTTAACAGTACATCATCTGCAGCTATGTTCAAATTCCGCCGAGGTCGACTTTGCTTTTATCCTTTTAGGGTTGATAAATTAAACACTGGGGTCACTGCAATCGTAGTAGAAAGGATTATTATTATTATTATTATTATTATTATTATTATTATAAAAGGATTAACGTAACTCTTCACAAGTCTAATCACATCACGCTCTTCATCTTGTCTACTACTCTTTTACTCTTTCACTTGTTTCAGTCATTTGACTGCGGCCATGCT
>NW_026415084.1:0-443 GCF_001194135.2 Octopus bimaculoides | reverse complement strand
TGGTATATCTTTGCAGGTGTAATGTCTACATACGCTCATTAGTAACGTCTACAGCGCATAAAGACCAAAAGTAGTTTTAACTGTTTATGGAAAACAATCGGTGGCTTCTATCGCACTGTTTGTTCATTAGTATCACGTTTCACTGCATCGAAGCGTCTCTGTCATCGTAATCTACACAAATACTGAATGAAACAACAATTATATAGGCATAGAAGTAGGAAGAAAAGAGAGAACGAAGCCGTAGCAGTCGACAACGACGACTGGTGCTACTTTTGTGAGCTCATAACCTGTAAACTCCGCCTATATTTATTTGTCCAGTAAAGAGGTACAGAATGACGTAAAAGAGAGAGACCGCCAAATTTAATAGAGCACACACGCCATTTAATTGGCTACAGATAAAATCTATCTATCTATCTATCTATCTATCTATCTATCTATCTATC
>NW_026415083.1:0-294 GCF_001194135.2 Octopus bimaculoides | reverse complement strand
ACATACATACATACATACATACACATACACACATATATGTGTGTGTGCGTGTGTGTGTGCGTGTGTGTGTGTGTGTACATGTATGTATCTATTTATCTATACATTATTTGTGGGTTAATAAGAAAACCAATAGTTTCTTGTAAAGAGACCTTCACAATTGTTCAAGCATACCACATGGAAATGTTGGTACTCGTATCCATTTTGGATCAGTTGGTATAAACGCGAATACAAATGTGTTTGCATGCTGGTACGTCTGGATGTACGTGTGTATATATATATATATATATATATATA
>NW_026415081.1:113-217 GCF_001194135.2 Octopus bimaculoides | reverse complement strand
CACACACACAAGCACGCATATACACATATATCCGTACGTACATGCATGCATACATACATACTTATATATGTGCATGCGTGTATATGTATATATGTATGTATGTA
>NW_026415081.1:0-103 GCF_001194135.2 Octopus bimaculoides | reverse complement strand
ACATACTTATATATGTGCATGCGTGTATATGTATATATGTATGTATGTATGTTTTTATGTTCATACATAACCGTGTTAACATTCAGTGTTAGTTTATGCGGGA
>NW_026415080.1:0-324 GCF_001194135.2 Octopus bimaculoides | reverse complement strand
CAAGACAAATGAAAGGGGACAAAATGAAGCAATTAACCTCATACCTCTGAAGATTTCCCTATCAACGATCTCTGAAGGTGATCAATCTGTAGCTTTTTCAGTGAAGTCGCTGGAACCAGATGCAAAACGTTCCCACGACAGAGAACTTGCATGACGTTCCGCCAATTATGTATCAGAAATCTCTATTCAATCGTGTTCTTGCTGGCTCACCAAACTGAAAACAACTCTGCGGTTAATAAAGTTCCGCAGCGAATCGACCGGTTAGAGAACGTGGCCATTTAAATTTATACATATATATATATATATATATATATATATATATAT
>NW_026415079.1:0-203 GCF_001194135.2 Octopus bimaculoides | reverse complement strand
GTATGTATATGTGTGGGTGCGCCTATCTGTGTATGTGTGTATGTGTCTGTGTGTGTTGATAATCTCATAAGTTAATTAAATGGTGAATAAATCACAATGTATCACATAAGCTGTGCTGTTGTGTTTTTTCCGAGTGTTTGTGAATTTGTTTTTTCCTGAAAGTTAGTTAGTTTATGTGTGCTTGTGTATGTGTATTTGTATAT
>NW_026415078.1:0-380 GCF_001194135.2 Octopus bimaculoides | reverse complement strand
GGAGTCTTTTTTGCAGCACCTTGCGTGTAAGATCGTATTTAATACGGGAGGTTTTTCTTCCGCACATTGCGTCAAAATATGTATAGAATACGGGAGTCTATTCTGCAGCACCTTGCGTGTAAGATCGTATTTAATTCGGGAGTCTTTTCTGCCCCACCTTGCGTTAACGATCGCCTTTAATACCGGAGGTTTTTCTGCCACACATTGCATCAACGATCGTATTTAATACGGGAGGTTTTTCTGCCGCACCTTGCGTCAACGATAGCATTTAATACGGGAGGTTTTTCTGTCGCACTTTGCGTCAACAATCGCATTTAATACGGGAGTCTATTCTGCCTCACCTTGCGTCAAGTGTCGTATTTAATACGGAAGTCTATACT
>NW_026415077.1:0-272 GCF_001194135.2 Octopus bimaculoides | reverse complement strand
AGATAGATAGATAGATAGATAGATATATAGATAGATAGATAAAGATATATGTATATGTGTATTATCAATGTGTATATATATATATATATGTATGTATGTATGTATGTATGTATGTATACATGTGTGTGTATTATAAATGTACATATATACGTACATACATACTTTACATACAAAATGAATGACAATTATTGCTTATAAGAAATAATTGGACTAATTCTAGTTAGGAAGTTGTCTTGATTCCTGGAACAGTTTTTATGTAGTAGGAACCATTT
>NW_026415076.1:0-266 GCF_001194135.2 Octopus bimaculoides | reverse complement strand
ATTATTATTATTATTGTTGTTGTTGTTGTTGTTGTTGTTCTTATTATCATTTTATCATTTGCTTTTGCATAGCGATAGCAAAAGCCTGTAGTTGGAACCCAGTATGAATATTTGTGTATCTGTGCGTTTCGCGTGTGCGTATTCGTATCGTATGCTACGCCATCCATCTGGTCTTTTGACTTATAGCTTCTCGTTAAAATGCACAGAGGTTTTCTTTTTTATTTCTATAACCACGTGCGTGCAACGTGTATCATATAACGTGGTGG
>NW_026415075.1:0-266 GCF_001194135.2 Octopus bimaculoides | reverse complement strand
CAGTGTTATTTTCATTTTTGCATAATTTAGATGACAATTTATTCACTGCAACCTGTGTAAGTGTGTGTGTGTGTTTGAGTGTATGTACACACACATACATACATACGTACATGTCTGTCTATCAATATCTATCTATGTATCTGGCTATCTATCTATCTATTCATCCATCCATCTGTCCATCTAACTATCTGTCCATCTAACTATCTGTCCATCTAACTATCTGTCTATGTATGTATGTATGTATGTATGTATGTATGTATCTATCT
>NW_026415074.1:0-653 GCF_001194135.2 Octopus bimaculoides | reverse complement strand
ACGAAATCGCAATAGAGGACAATAAAACATCCGGACAAACAGACGATACAAAGGCGGACAGGAAAAAAAGGACGGGTCATTCGTCGCCTTCTTTCGTCAGTCAAGTTATCAGATGTCCTTACAGTTTCGGGCAGTTACACTTGTGAATGTTCGATCTTGTTGCCCCTCCAAAAGTCTTAGCTAAGAGCATTAGATTTTTTGTAAGAAAGCGAGCGAATGTGTACGACAACAAAGACAAAAAACGGAGAACATAGTACACAATTACAAATACAAACAACAAGAATATAACAACAGGTGTCTTTCGACTGAGGACGAATCAAATTGATCTGGCGTGTATAAAGTGAAAGCCTTAAGGCAGGAACATAGGAGATGTACATAAGAGGTGTTGGCGGTGGGCAGTCAGGCCAAGAAAGAAAGATCATGGCTGGTCGAACACCGGTCATGTGGAAGGAGAGGAGAGGGTGATTTATTAATAATGATAAAATGTTTTTTGGTTAATTTCCGAAAGAAAATCGGCATTTTTTTAATTTGCTGCCGACAAGGTAAACCGCACATGCGCGGTAAATTTTGAACAATTAAGCATATAAGCCCAAGTCATGTTTCCTATGTAGTGCCTCGTGTTTATATGTTAAATCTAGGTTGTTCCGCTGACG
>NW_026415073.1:1229-2320 GCF_001194135.2 Octopus bimaculoides | reverse complement strand
TCAAATATAAAATGTAGAGCAATCCTCAGCTGTACAAAGACATAGAAATTTAGAAATTTAATGAAAATAAATTTGAATTTGAAGCAAAGAAAAGAGAGCAGTTAGCAAATCCTTTTAATGCTTCAAGATGATTGGCTAATTTCATTCTTTGATTGTTATCTTTGCAAATAATCTATGGATATTTTGAGATTTACTCAAAATTCGAGTATTGTAGTTGTGTGAAAAAAACTCCCGATTTTTAAATGCGCTGACTGCCGATATCTGTGGAAGTGCTTCATGCTAAACACCAGGCATATATACCCCAACTCGAATATATGTATATATCATATATATATATATATATATATATAAACATATATATTCTGGATAATGCGTTCGGAGACAACAGAAGAGGATTCCGCAATTTTTCGCTGATCAACCTGCATAGGTAATTTGTTTATCGTGATTAAATGTTTGTGTGGTACATTAGCTCACTCCCCTCCATCAAATCGACATTGCCAGAACAGGTGCCCGGCAGATGTCGAAGTGATTGCAGAGCAAAGTAAATAAGTGCTTTGCTGAAGAAAACAACAAACCATTCACTAGGGATTCGAACAAATGAGCTGGTGATTGTGAGTGCAACACTCTGCCTTCGAGAACACGTGTTCCTTACACGCACGAACGTTAACAGTCAGTATATTGATTGGTAGCAAGATAGCTGTATGTATGTATGTATATATATATATATATATATATATATATATATATACAGTTATAGTATATTCCGTTAGGAACGTGGCAGAGTACAGCATAAAGGTCGTCCACATTCAGAATTACCCAATATTATCCGATAACATTATTTATACTTCCATGTTAGTGTTTGGGTATTCGTCTAGTGTGAATATACAAGTGCAGGAATTAGAGTCAACAAAAAGGTGTACGACTGGACAGTTATTTTTTAATCACTACAACCACGTTGGATGGACATAATTGTAGTGATTTAAAAAAATAACTGCCCAACCGTACTCCTTGTTCACTCCAATTTCTTCAATTTTATATATATGTATATATATATAAATAAATATATATATATATATATATATATATATATA
>NW_026415073.1:0-1089 GCF_001194135.2 Octopus bimaculoides | reverse complement strand
TATATATAAATAAATATATACACATATATATATAAATTTATTTATAGATACGTATATGTATATATATATACATATATATATGTGTTTATATATATATATATATATATATATATATATGTATATATATATATACACACACACACACATATATATATATATATATAAACTTATACATACATACATACATGTACACATAAGTCACCCAACTGTAAATAAAAATTCCATAAATACTTAATATTCAATTTTATTTATTCATTTCAAATATGAATATTTAGATGCTTTTACTGAAAGCATGTTATGCTAAACGTAAATTTGATTTCAACATAAATAGATCTTGGAATTAAATGGTTTTGTTTTACTGTCAGGTGACTTTTGACCAACCCTGTACATATGATTTAGAGTATATAAAACACACGCGCAGAAAGACAAAGAAAGACATATGTATGTATGCGTGTGTGTATGAATATATTCTTTTATTCTTTTACTTGTTTCAGTCATGTGACTGCGGCCATGCTGGAGCACCGCTTTTAGTCAAACAAATCGATCACAGGACTTATTCTTTGCAAGCCTCGTACTTATTCTATCGTTATCTTATGCCGAACCACTAAGTTACGGTGACGTACACACACCCACACCAGTTGTCAACCGATGGTTGGGGGGTGGGGGACAAACAGATATGCGCATATATATATATATATATATATATATATATATATATACGACGGGCTTCTTTCAGTTTCCGTCTTCCAAATCTACCACAAGGCTTCTGGTCGGCCCGTGGATATAGTAGAAGACACTTGCCCAATGTGTAACACAGTGGGATTGAATACCGAACCATGCATTTATATTATATTTATATTAATACATAGATTTATCAGTATTCATTGAGTAAATATTACCTTAGACGGGAAAAAAAAGCGGGTAAAGTCATCCGCAAGAACTCAACCGTGCCTTTAACCACAGTAAATTAGATAAATAACCGGACCAAGGAAACTCTGATGACCAATGCATCTCAATATATATATGTTTGTGTGTATGTGTATATACGTATATATATATGTATATATAAATATATATATATGTATATAT
>NW_026415072.1:0-414 GCF_001194135.2 Octopus bimaculoides | reverse complement strand
AAAATTCACCGGACGGAACATATTTATTGGTCTTTCTAAAATATATATGTATTATATCAATGTTAAACAAACGGATGATTTCTAAGGCATCTGATGATTTTACTTTAGTTTTGCCGGAAATACAATTATACTCTGTGAGATATCTATTTGTATTAATATTCAGTTTTTATAATTATCAAGTGTTAACGTAATGAGTTAGCAATGAAGTCATAAAAAACTCATAAATAAAATCTATTGTTGTTGCAGACATATCTTATGCTTCGTATTACTTCTGAATTCTGATAAAGAAATTTCGAGATTATGACAGGAAATGTTTGTTATATATTACGCTACACTTGGTAGCGTAGTCCACAACACAAATCTGTAGGTATCATGATTTCTCTCACTCTATCTATCTATCTGCATATGTATGTA
>NW_026415070.1:0-305 GCF_001194135.2 Octopus bimaculoides | reverse complement strand
ATGTTTGTGTGTGTATGTATGTAAATATATATCTATATGCATATGTGTGTGTGTATATAAATATTTATTTATATATATATATATATATATATATATATATATATATATATATATATATATATATATATATATATATATATATATATATATATATATATATATATATATATATATATATATACATATATATACATATACACACGTAAATACACACATATATATATGTATATATGTATGTATATCTATATATATATTTGTGTGTGTGTGCATGCATATATATATATATATATATATATATATATATA
>NW_026415069.1:0-5287 GCF_001194135.2 Octopus bimaculoides | reverse complement strand
ATGTATATATGTATGTATATATATATATATGTATATATGTATGTATATACTCCCCCCGCCCCATCATTTCCGGCCTTGGATCTATAGTAGAAAGATTTATTAAAAAGAATCGTTAGCGTGCAGGACGAAATGCCTTGCGACATTCTTGCCGGCTCTTAACATTCTGAGTTCAAATGCTGCCAAGGTCGACCTTGCTTTCGTCTCTCTGAATTGATAAAATAAGTACCAGTTGAGTTCTGAGGTCGATATAATTAACTAGATCTTTCCACAAAAATTTTCAGGTCTTGTGTCTTGAGTAGAAAGGGTTATTAAAAAGGTAAAAAAGAAAAAGGGTTAGGTTGCGGGATTGGCAAAATGACATGGTATTTGTTCCAGCTCTTTATATGCTGAATTCAATTCCTGCTGAAGTCAACTTTGCTTTTCGTTCATTTCGGGTCGATAAAATATAATATTAGTCAAGTAGTACTGGAGTTGATTACATCGACTAATCCAGTCACTCCTTGCGCTTAAAATCTTCCTTTCTAATTTTGGCAATATTGTGAGGAAGGGAAGTCGATTACATTGATTCCAGTGTTCAGCTGAAATTTATCTTATCAACATCTTAAAGGATAAAAGGCAAACTCGACCTCGGTGGAAATTGAATTCAGTACGCAAAGAGCTGGAAGAAATACTACTAAGCATTTTGTCCGACATGCTAATGATTCTGCCAGATCGCCACCTTCCTCTGCGTTTTAATTAGAAAACAGACACTGCAAAGAAAGAAAAAAAAGAGTAAATATCCTTTCGACATCTTCATCGCATGATTAGCCCTACCTCCATGTCCCTTTTCTAATTTAAATAAAAGTTTTCAGTTGAAAAGCTGTTAGCTTTTTCTGTCAGTTGAAGGGTCTGCTCCGAAACTTCAAACCCGTCTTCTCGCGGTACACAACAGATCTATTCAGTTTCGATCACAGATTAAGAATTTTTTTTTTTTAACTTAACAGTTAGAATATCCGTATACTGGTGTAATTTCTCACACCGAACACGGTTCACTTTCAACATTTTTGACAAAATTTCGTATTTCAGAAGTTATTTCATGTTAAAGTTGTCGTATTCGGGTAATTTTAACCAGTCAACGTGTATTCAGCTGAAGAAAATTATTGTTGTTTGCGATAGTAATCGAAGAGGAACAACTCCGGTTCATCTCTAGTCACCACTCTGTTATATTTTGTTTGTTTACTGCCTGTGTTGCATATTACACGCTTTTTTTTTCTTTTGGTTCTCGCGTCGGAGTAACCAATAAACATAGAGCTGAATGTGTATAAGTGGTTGTCTGCTTGTAGAGAGGGAAAGAGTAAGGAATGCATGGTGCTGACTAGAAAGGAAGAAAGGATAAAGGTGGCATCGTCTTTCGTGCGGCCCTTCGCTTGACATACGAATAGAACAGAGTGGTGACATTTAGTAGAGATGACCCGGAAGCTGTTCCGCTTCGATTACTATCGCAAACATCAGTAGCTTTCTTCAACTGAATACACATCGTTGATTGGTTAAAATTACCCAAATACCACAACTTTAACACGAAATAACTTCTAAAATACGAAATTTTGTCAAAAATGTTGAAAGTAAACTGTGTTCAGCGAAATTACACCAGTATACGAAGTTTCAAACTGTTTAGTTTAAAAAAAATAATTACAAAATCTGTGAGCGAAACTGAACAGATCATACACAACTTATCCAGTTTCAACAATATTCCAGTATAATTTCTGCCACAACTTACATTCACCTCTCAGTTTTTTCTGAATTTTTTTTTTCTGTTTTTGGCTTTACGTCTCTTGAAATCGCATTCTGTGTTCAAATCCCAAGTCAGCTTTACCTTTTGTCATTTTGGGGGGGTCTTTGGGTCGGGTCGATAAAATTAAATAGTAGTCAAATACTAGATTTGATAGTCTTTCATTTATTATTTGTTTCAGTCATCAGACTGACCATGCTGGAGCATCACTTTGAAGAATTCTAGTCGAACGAATCGACCCCAGTGCTTATTTTTTTTAAAGCTTAGTACTTATTCTATCAATCTCTTTTGCCGAATCGTCAAGTTATGGAGACGTTGACACACCAGTATCAGTTGTGAAGCACTGGTGGAGAGACAAATATACACACACGCGTGAGTGTGTATGTCATACATATGCGATAGGTTTCCTTCAGTTTCCGTCTACCAAATCAACTCTCAAGGCTTTATTCGACTAGAGGCTATAGTAGAAAACATTTGTCCAATGTGCCTCGCCGTGGGACTGAACCCGAACATGTGGCTGGGAAGCAAACTTCTTACCACACAACCACGCCTACGCCTGCATCCCACATGTGAATGGAATTATAACAGAACAAGACTTTTCACTTATAAACACTGGTCGACCGAATCAGTCACTAATCGAAAGTGTAAATCGTAGAAATGGAATTTTATTTTATTTTTTTCTCTCATTTACACTGTTGTGACTTGACATTCATTGGTTGAATTGATTGTTGGTAACCGTGTGTCAATGTCGGACACCCCCAGCTGATGGGAGGGATACCTTATGCATGAATAAACATCTTTTACACAGTGTCTTGTCTCGGATTTGTGGCGCCAGATACTGGGCCCGTCCCACTTTGCTTCAACCCAAGATGACGCCTGAGCGAAAATTATCTATTAAATCTTGGTCAATGCTGCATAGAATAGTTTAACATAAAAATCTGGATTCATCCGACTGTGAATTCAACACGCATTCGCATCTCTCTACACCAGGTGTCATACACATATATTTATTTATTTATTTTAAGAGTATTTACTTTTATTAGTATGCAATAAACAAATGATTAAATAAATGAATAAATAAATTCTCGACTCATCGTTTTTCTGTGTTGTTCTATTCTCTCAAGTTAGTTGGATGAGGGAGAAAAGCGAACTTGGCTATAAATATTAATGTCTCAATTAACAACACCTACTTATTCCGTTTTCCATATTTATTTATTTTTTTTTTCAGATTTACTTTTCAAGCCTTCTATTATTTATTTATTTATTTAATGTGCGGAGTTTGTTGCTCGCTGTTGACTCATTTCTCTACAATGAATTCAAGCCGTAAAATAATTTCTGCTGAACTATGCTCAAAGCAACTAACTTAAAAAGTAGGAGGTAGTATCTCTCTCTCACACACGCGCGCAAGCAAGCAAGCAGTTTGGATTGACCTTCTTCATATATTACCGATACGTATTTCAACACCACTTCGTGGAACGAAGGGCAGCATCCACATTGGCGAAATTTGAAATCAGGATGGAGTGTAATAAAACTTGAATAGTGTGGGTGTGTATTTCGTTCGGTGTTTTTACTGGTTTGGCCTGAGCTTTCCAGCCTCATCAAATTGGCGATCAACCTTTTGTTTCAATCAAAGTTAGACGCTAAATAGAACGGGAATATGTTTAATAGAGCATGCTCCAATTCCCGCGTGACAGTGAGCATGCGCAGTCAGAATAAGTTTAATTTTGATCTGCAAAGAAGGCGCAAGTATAGCTGTTCGATAAGAAGCTTGCTTCCCAGCTACGTGGTTTCAGTTTCAATCCCACTGCGCAGTAAGCTGGATAAATAACCTATTACTATAGCCGAGGGCTAAGTCTTTTTTTTTTTTTTTTTACAATAGCCCAGTGCTAACAAAAGCGGTACAGTAACAGCAGGCCTTAAAAAAAAACAAGTTCTGGGGTCGTTTTATTTAAGTTGGTACACCAGCATGGCCGCAGTCCAATAACAGAAGCAAGTAAAGTATGAAATTTGAAAATACATGTTCAAATGAGTTCCAGGCATGACCATCCTTCTTTTTTAGAGTATGTGGGATTTAATTATCCAGTGTCCGTTCATTACTTCTCCAGGACAATGGATTTTGATTTGAGGGAGATTTGACTGTTATTTCCTAGCTGGTTGACTGACTGGGTTAAGGCTCCTCCAGAAAGCACAGATTTCGGTCATCTCTTCAAACCATGATACGAAAGTGAACAGGCGGCGACCTGGTATAGTCGTTAGAGCGTCGACTCTGCCTATGTTCTAAGTTCAAATTCCATCGAGGTCACTTTTGCCTTTTATCCTTCCGGGTTTGATAAAAAAAAAAAAGTATCAATCCAAATCAGTGAAGGGGTGGAACTGTAAAAACGTCGGACCAGATACTATCTCTTTGCGTTCTAAGTTCTAATTCTGCAATACTCTACTTGGATAGTAGACTTAACTCATCGTCTGGTTTAACAACCACCAGGCATCTTGAGTGTTGTATAGAAGAAGTGATCCTCCACTCCTATCAAAATATCACGAAATTATATCATTCATGGGTCCATGAATCTATGGTCCTCCTCGGCCTTTGTGCTGCAGCACTCAAAATTGCCCACCTTAGGATGGTACTGTTCATCAAAAGAAATCCTTCAAAAACGTCCCCGCAGTGTGGAAGTATCTAATCCCTGTCTCTATTTACATCTAAAATAAATTGGGCCTGCAACGAGTAAGCATTTTAGCCATGGTTACAGAAACATGTCGAAGACGGGCAACAAACTTTTCTTTCTTCGGTCATAACCTCCAAGGCTACGAATGGTATTTATTTCAACTCTCTACTCTCTCACTTCAAATCACACTGAGGTCAACTTTGCTTTTTAACCTTTTGGGCTCCACCTCTCGCGCCCTTTCTTTCTCCTTTCCTATCTCTCTATCTATCTTTCAGTCTGTCTGTCTGTCTGTCTGTCTGTCTGTACGTCCGTCCGTCCATCTGTCTGTCTATCGATCGATCGATCAATCTATCTCGACAGCACTTTCTTTCTCTGTATAGGTTACAAATTTTGGCACAACAATTTCGGAGGAGAGGGTAAGTCGATTACATCGACTGGTACTTATTTTATCGACCCCGAAAGGATGAAAAGCAAAGTAGAACTAAACAGAATTTGAAGTCAGGAGGTAAAAATGGACGAAACGCCGTTAAGCATTTTACCCGGCGTGCTAACGATTCTCCTATCTTGCCGCGTTTTCTTTTCCCTAGTATTGTCTGCAGAGTGCCGTGAGAAGGGCCATAGGGGAATTATTCACAACGTCCTTTTCTCCACGGTTCATCCAGGGGCTACAACCTCTCCCCATAAATCAAAACTAAAGATCACTTTAGAAGAACATGGCTTCGGGTTCAGTCCCACTGCATGTCACCTTGGGCAAGTGTCTTCTACCACAGGCCCTGGTCGACCAATGCCTTGTGAGTGAATTACATTGACAGGAAGTTTATGGAAGCCCGTCGTGTATATATATATATATATATAT
>NW_026415068.1:0-261 GCF_001194135.2 Octopus bimaculoides | reverse complement strand
ATGTATGTATGTATATGTGTGTGTATATTATATGTATAATGTGTGTGTGTGTTTGTGGATGTATGTATATATGTATGTACACAACACACACATACATATATGCACACACACACATATGTACATATATATGTATATATGTATATGTGTGCGTGTGTGTCTATATATATATATATGTATATATATATTTGTATATATATGTATATGTGTGTGTGTGTCTATATATACACACACACACACATATATGGCTGCATATAACACATT
>NW_026415067.1:0-316 GCF_001194135.2 Octopus bimaculoides | reverse complement strand
ATCGTACATTCATCTTTGTGTCTGCATATATGCGTGTGTGTATCTGCATATCGTACATTCTTCTTTGTGTCTGCATATATGCGTGTGTGTATCTGCATACTTTTCGTGTTTATCCTTTTATCTAGTTTTATGACAGTGGTATGTACCACTGACAGCAACAGCAGTATTATTACAAGCAGCAGCAGCAGCAGCAATAGTAATCGCACAAATTGTGAGAGGAAGATACTCGATTACATCAACATCAGTACACGATTGGTACATTTTTCATTGACCCCGAAAGGATGAAAGGCAAAATCGACTTCGGTGGAATTTGAAC
>NW_026415066.1:419-564 GCF_001194135.2 Octopus bimaculoides | reverse complement strand
ACGAACGAACGAATGAAGGTACGTACATACATAATTACGAACGAACGAACTGACGTACGTACATACGTAAGTACGAACGTTCGTTCCTACGTACTTACGTACGCTCGTTCGTTATTTCGTACGTTCGTTCGTTATTTCATACGTT
>NW_026415066.1:0-409 GCF_001194135.2 Octopus bimaculoides | reverse complement strand
CGTACGCTCGTTCGTTATTTCGTACGTTCGTTCGTTATTTCATACGTTCGTTCGTAATTAGGTATGCACGTTCTTTCTTTCGTTCGTTCGTTTATACGTAAGTACGTTCGTTCGTACGTACGTTCGTTCGTTCGTCCCTTCGTACGTACGTACCTATGTTCGTTCGTTCGTTTGGACGTACGGACGTTCATTCGTTTCTTTGTTCATTAGTTCGTTCGTTCGTTAGTATTTCGTTTGTACGTACGTACGTGCGTACGTTCGTTCGTTCGCTCGCCCATTAGTTCTTTCGTCGTTCGTTTCTACGTAAGTACGTACGTTTGTTCGTTCGTTCGTTCGTTCATTCGTTCGTTCATTCGTTCGTTCGTTCGTTCATTCGTTCGTTCATTCGTTCGTTCGTTCATTCGTTCGT
>NW_026415065.1:0-234 GCF_001194135.2 Octopus bimaculoides | reverse complement strand
TATATATGTATATCGGGGATATATTTTCTGGATAGTGAGTACATGTGGCATAGTGGTTAGGATGTTGCACTCACAATCACAAGAATCCCAGACTGGACAGTGCTGTGTTTTCTCCATATGTGTACATACATGTCCAAAGTAAAACGAATGTGTTCAGAATAAGACATCTTATCACCTTGCATGTACTCATGTCTGTATGTGTGTGTGTGTGTTTGCAGTCATGTCATTTTTTTT
>NW_026415064.1:0-314 GCF_001194135.2 Octopus bimaculoides | reverse complement strand
AATTGCTTTATCTACCCTGGTACTATCAACTCGGATAGCTGGTCCCTCCGAGTTGATGCTTATTTATTCACATCATTTCGTATTAATCAGGCATTATCTCATAGCTTTGAGATTTTGACAAGGTAATTGCTAATTTTTAGAATGATATTGTATGGTTGGTGTGAGAGGCCAGATATAGCTTGATCAGAGATTGAACATTCTGCATTCTAATTTCTTTCCATTTCTCAACATCTTCTGGAGTCTTTATATTCTTCATCCTTACCCTAACTCATCTCAGTTCTCTGCACATTTCTTTCTACCTGTTTGTGTATGTG
>NW_026415063.1:0-367 GCF_001194135.2 Octopus bimaculoides | reverse complement strand
ATAATAATAATAATCATAATAATAATAATAATAATAATAATAATAATACTCAAAGCCGTGACTTTAACTAAAATACAATCAACAACATTGAATGATTTGTGCCAGTAGACGACCAACGTCATGAAAATCACAGTAATATCAGTGCCAAGCAATGCTCTATCAACGGTTACCTGTCTTCGGTATTTCCCATTGCCTGTCTTTCAGTATTTCATGAGCTAGAAGCATCAATGCCTGGGAAACCTACAGTTGGCAGAACTGGATAGATATGGCGTTTTACACATTTTTACGATCAGAGAGAACTTCCACCACAGTAACTACAGTGAAGAATTTCACTGGAAAAGTATACATAAGATTGCCAAGAATTTAT
>NW_026415062.1:0-439 GCF_001194135.2 Octopus bimaculoides | reverse complement strand
GCAAATGGTATTACTTACCTCCTCCCGAAAAATAACGAAACCAAAGACCCCTAGCGGCCAATAACATGTTTGTCTACTACCTATAAGATTTTGACATCTATTCTAGTGGAGAAAACATATACGTTTTGATTATAAAAAAGCCTTTGACAGCATACCACATGTGGGGATTCTGAAATCGCTGGACATTTTCAAAATTTCTCCTGTGATTTTAGATTTATTAAAGTATAATATGTCACTATGGAACACAAAGCTGCATTTATATCATTCTAATGGAGTATTGCACTCAAACAATATTAGCATAAACTGTGGCATTTTCCAGGGTGACTCGCTTTCACTACTAATTTTCTGCATAGCACTAGTACCACTCTGAAGTGAACTGAATAGAACAAGGTATGGCTACAAAATTGACGACAGGAAAATAAGCCATCTATTTTATATG
>NW_026415061.1:0-469 GCF_001194135.2 Octopus bimaculoides | reverse complement strand
TGTGTGTGTGTGTGTGTGTGTGTGTGTGTGTGTGTGTGTCCTATATATATTTATATATGTATATTTTTACACACGCACGCACTCACACACATACATACATATATATGTATGTATGTATGTATATACACATACATATGTATGTACATGTAGTTATATAATTACATTGTTATATGATAACACAAATGCACAACCCTTTTCGTTGTTCTAACAATATTGTACAACTGCAGTGGCTACATGACACACAGACATACTTGCATATACACGAATACTATCAAATTTTATGCTTAAATACATGTCGGAAAGTGGCTTCATCTAACATGGCCGCCATAATGTAGAATAATCACTTTAGATTCAATAAGCACTTAGTACAGCAATTTTCTATATATTACCATGTATAGTGTATTACATACACACATACACATACATACATACGTACATATATACAAACGTACATACATTCATACACACA
>NW_026415060.1:0-244 GCF_001194135.2 Octopus bimaculoides | reverse complement strand
CAAATTAACATGTTCAAAACATAAATTTAGCATTATGAATTAGGAGGACAAGTGTAAGTTTGAATGTTCATTTTTTAAATGCTTTTAGCCCTCCAACGCGGAGTATAGGCCACTTATAATTGAATTCCATGTCGCATAATCTCTCGCGTCTGTACTTATACTCTGCCATCAATGTCCCCCTTTCTCTAGTTTCCTTTGTGTTGATCTACGCCACGAGTTCTTAGGCCTACTCCTCTTTCTATAT
>NW_026415059.1:0-240 GCF_001194135.2 Octopus bimaculoides | reverse complement strand
CCGCGAGTCCGCTGCCCTAACCACTGGGCCATTGCGCCTCCACAGAAAATGGGTAGATGAAAAACAAATGGCGTGATAAGTGATGTGATGAGAGTAAACAGGATGTGGTCTTACCACCACTGATGTCCTTTATTAGTGTTAATCAAGCGAGGTAACTTATACCCGAAATGCATGCTGTTCAACTTGTTTGGGATTATGGGCATTTTTATATGTATGTATATATATATATATATATATATA
>NW_026415058.1:119-415 GCF_001194135.2 Octopus bimaculoides | reverse complement strand
GTGGTGGTGGTGGTGGTGGTGATACACAATGCTTGAGATATGTCCATATATCTAGATAAATATTTCCACACATAGTTATATTGAAACACAATGTTTTCCAGATGTTTGATGGATGCCATAGTAGGCAGTTGTAGAGATTATATTCATATGTAGACTAGAAACATCGAGAAATGTATTGGCAGATATATGGATCCATACGGAAATACATAGGCATACATATGGAAAGATAGGGAAATATATTAGCATATATGTGTGTGTGTGTGTGTGTGTGTGTGTGTGTGTGTGTGTGTGTGTGT
>NW_026415058.1:0-109 GCF_001194135.2 Octopus bimaculoides | reverse complement strand
TGTGTGTGTGTGTGTGTGTGTGTGTGTGTGTGTGTATAATACAGAATGGGACAAGAATGGGACGCAAAACATCCAGACAGTTAGGTGATACAAGAAAGGGACAAAACAT
>NW_026415057.1:0-980 GCF_001194135.2 Octopus bimaculoides | reverse complement strand
ATATATATATACATATATATATGTATATATGCATTCATATATGTTTGTATGTATATGTATACACACACAGACACGTATGTACAAACTGATTTTGGAAACTCTCCCGTCGTGTTTTCTGAAAGAACTTAAAAACAACAGACCAAGATCAAGGTTTATGAAATTGTCGGTATTTCAACTCTATTTTACGTATGCGTATCATGGACGCTTTACCGTCAACATAATAAGGATACATAAGCGTTATCATCAGAAAAAGCTTTTGATGCTCAAGAATATATAATAGACGCCTATGTCTTTGAGAAAATCTTAGCCAAAACCATAGAAATCATCATTAGTAAAGTTATCGCTAGATGGAAATGTCATATACACCGTATAAATAAAACTCGACTATTTTGTGAGACCTTTAAAGATGAAATCAGCAAGTACGAGACTTTCTGTTGATTCAATTTCCGAGTATCATAGAACAAGTAGAACCAAATACACTCTGAAGAAGAACAGCGAATTTGAAAACCTGGGAAAACAAACAGCGTATCGCAAACTCAAACGTCAAATTATCTAGAATGTTGCTGCATCATTTCAACAAAGAGCTTGCAGAAATGGAAGCGGTTGAACTGCATCGACGAAAATTCTGTCGATTTTAACTACGACCATCTTTGACTCTCAAGTGAAATTTATGCAAACGTAAGTTTTGTTTCATGTAAGGAACGGTTTTATCAAAAAAAAAAAAAAATGCTGGCACAATAAATGAAAAAGGAAAAGAATAAAATTATTCTGTTACAAAGAATAGTCAACAATGACAATATTCTTGTTTAAAACGTTATGTTTCAGAAGACACAAATGGATATATACATACATACATACAAAAATAAGAGGAATGACCAGCAAATGTGGATTCCTAAATGCTAGAAATAGATGCCGAATCATGATTCGGCGTCTATTTCTAGCATTTAGGAATCCACATTTGCTGGTCATTCCTCTTATTT
>NW_026415056.1:0-707 GCF_001194135.2 Octopus bimaculoides | reverse complement strand
AAATGAAAATGAGAAGAAAAACGAGAAATATATATATCACGGAAAACAGATAGAGAGGGTGAGAAACAGAGAAACTAAGAGAGAAAAATATATATATACAAATATATAGATAGATATAAACTAGTAGAGATACCTGGCATTGCTCAGGATGAAAACGGCATAGTTTTTGGTATACCTATAGATTTCTGCCCCCCCACCAACTTTCAGAAAAATGGATATTTTTTAATGAAAAATGTGAATGCTGGTGAATTTTCTGAATTTTCTGAATTCCCCACACCACCCCCTCCTAAAACACTTCCCCCAAAAGTTTGGTATATTCGGAATCTACACATAATCATAGAAAATTTCATTAAAAAATATCCATTTTTCTGAAAGTTATGATGATCCAAAGTTGGGTGGGGGGGAGAAATCTGTAGTTATGCCTAGTTTCTATTGTTTTACTTGCTTCAGTCACATGACTGCAGCTATGCTGGAGTACCGTCTTTACTTGAAGAAATCAACTGTAGGATTTACTTTTTGTAAGCCTAGTACTTATTCTATCAGTGTGTTTTGTCAAACTGCTAAGTTATAGAGATGTAACAACAGCAACATTGGTTGTCAAACGATGATGAGAGTACAAACACACACATATACATATATACAACAGTCTTCTTTCAGTTTCCATGTACGAAATCCACTCACTAGGTTTTGGTTGACCTGAGGCTATA
>NW_026415055.1:0-230 GCF_001194135.2 Octopus bimaculoides | reverse complement strand
GTGCTCCAGCATGGCCTCAGTCAAATGACTGAAACGAGTAAAAGAGTATAATATTTTTTTAAATGGCGTTTCGGAAGGTGCTGTGTCAAAACACAATAGACATGTACGTTATTTTCGTACAGTTACCTCAGGTGCAAGAAGAAAATTATGATTTAAGCAGGTAAATTCTGGATGCAGTTGGCCGTATATATTTTCCTTCTTTCATTCATTTTATTTTGGTTATTCCTTGT
>NW_026415054.1:249-510 GCF_001194135.2 Octopus bimaculoides | reverse complement strand
AACTTGCCATATATGCGGTAATCACATTCGGTTAAAATAGCTTATTGATGTGTTTTGTTTCTCTCTTTTCCTTTACGAAATGATTACTTTCTGTTAATTCATTTTTCCTCCCTCCGGAGTAATATCAATGTTTTCTTCGAAACATATGTCGGACGTATAAAATTTGTATAAAACCTGCATTTGACACCATTTCTTAATTTCTCTCTCTCTCTGTCCGTTTACATATATATATATATATATATATATATATATATATATATA
>NW_026415054.1:0-170 GCF_001194135.2 Octopus bimaculoides | reverse complement strand
TAGATAGATAGATAGATAGATAGATAGATAGATAGATAGATAGATAGATAGATAGATAGATGGATAGATAGATGGATGGATAGATAGATAGATATCATAGCCTCAATCTGAGTAAACACTTGTGAGTATATTTCATACACGGAGACTGAAAGTGGAATATCGTATATTTG
>NW_026415053.1:0-260 GCF_001194135.2 Octopus bimaculoides | reverse complement strand
GAAACACAAGATCTCATAATGCAGGGAAACAGTTGCATAAAACCTGGAGGTACGTATACGACTACTACTACTACTACCGGATATCATAGGCTAAATATGAAGGTGGACGTGCTTAATTTTTTACTCTACTATGTTCCAAACAGAATATACCATAACTATATATATGGTATATACTGTTAGGAGCTTAGTATGTGCGCGTACGTGTGTGTGTGAGTGTGTATGTATATATATATGTATTTATATATATATGTGCATATATA
>NW_026415052.1:0-641 GCF_001194135.2 Octopus bimaculoides | reverse complement strand
TCAACTGTAACCCTCGACGTCGTAAGCGACGGAGTGCCAACAACAACATGCACAGCTAAAATTGATGTGCATCTGACTGCACATCTTTTATGCCATCAAGTAGAGTCAATCACAGACATCTAGTGACTGTATTATCCAATGTGACCTTCTGTTCTTAAGTTGCTTGGTTGAGAGATTCAAGAGAGATTTAGCTGTTATTTCTTCCAAGCTAAATAAGCACATAAACAGCTTACCTTTATAGGTTTCACAGATTCCATGATTGCAACTGGTGAAAGGAAATCTCAGGTCAGCAAAAATTTCTAATAAATATTGCAAATGTCCATTATCGACTGTAATTCTTGCTTTCAGGATTCTCTTAATGACATGTAAACAGGGTTTGGCGTCAACGAATGATTAACATTACCGTTATCGGCTGTATTATTTACAACATTGTCATCGTCGTCATCATCATCATCATCATCATCATCATCATCATTAACATCATTGTTGTTAATGTTTACAGTTACATCATCATCATGATCTTTGTAATTATCATCATCATCATCATCATTATTGTAATAGTCATCCTTCCTCATCCTCCTCATTCTCATCATCATCATCATCACCATACCTATCACTGTCATCATTGTCAGGATCGACAT
>NW_026415051.1:0-549 GCF_001194135.2 Octopus bimaculoides | reverse complement strand
ATATATATATATATATATATATATATATATGTACATGCGTATTTATGAACGCATACGCACACACATATGAGAGTGTGTTTGTGTATATATTTATGATTGTGGATGTATGCATTCGAATTATGCAAAATTACACACAAGACACATACTCATATGCACATGCTTATACATATTGCACATACACCTCCGACTGTCCATCACGTTGCGGTCTAAGTTAATATGTTATAATACGGATTCTTGACTATATTTATGTGACTCTATGGCTATGATCAAACACAGAAACACTTATGTTCTTCTCATACTTGAACCGTTAGGAAGAATGGCAGAGAAAGATTTACTGACGCTGGAATTTTATTGCATTTATTGACTCCGAAATGAGGAGATGGAAGGTGAAAACTGGTGGGATTTCAAATCAGATAACAGAGCTGGGAGGGAAAAAAAAAATTGACCCTGTAACAGAAAATCAAAAAAAATACTACGCACAAACGCCAAATTATGCATGCAGCTAAAGAAACACTTAACAAATTATATATATATATATATATATATATA
>NW_026415050.1:0-451 GCF_001194135.2 Octopus bimaculoides | reverse complement strand
TACTTTACAGAGATCTATCCAATAATCAAATCTCATATATTAAAAATGGACCCTTCGATAATGTGCGAGAATTAAGGGAGTTGTGAGTTGCCAATTTTTTGAGTGTATATCAGTAAATAATTAATGTTTTCTCATATATATATATATATATATATACACACATATATATATATATATCACCTAATTCTTTCATTTCTAATTCTTTACCTTCTGTTCTTATATTTAATTGCATATGATATTTAGTATTTCATCACAAATATATTTTATACTATACTTTTTCATTTCTCTTTTATTTTATAGAGATCTATCCAATAACCAAATCTCGAATATTGCAAATGTATCCTTCGATAATATGCAAGAATTAGAGGAGTTGTAAGTTGCCTATTTTTTGACTGTATATCAGTAAATAATTAATGTCCTCCCATACATACATACATACATACATACATAT
>NW_026415049.1:0-317 GCF_001194135.2 Octopus bimaculoides | reverse complement strand
TCCAGGATTCTAAATTTCTTATACTTTTTGTTACTTCCTCCAGGATTCAAAATTTGTTTTTCTTTTTGTTACTTCCTCCAGCATTCAATATTACTTATTCTTTTTCTTGCTTCTTCCAGGATTCAATATTTCTTATTTTTTTGTTGCTTCTTCCAGGATTCAATATTTGTTATTGTTTTTGTTGCTTCATCCAGGATTCAATATTTGTAATTCTTTTTCTTGCTTCTTCCAGGATTCAATATTTCTTATTCTTTTTGTAACTTCCTGCAGCATTCAATATTTCTTATTCTTTTTGTTGCTACTTCCAGGATTCAATA
>NW_026415048.1:0-236 GCF_001194135.2 Octopus bimaculoides | reverse complement strand
CAGCAGCAGCCACAACAACTACAACAACAAGGTCATTATCATTATCATTATCATTAACAACATGTTTCATGCTGCCACAACGTAATTCATACTAGCATCAAACGCTATATGCTATCAACAGGTTCTCTATGCTATCATCAGAGGTTTCGTACTATTATCAGATATTACATGCTTCCACACAGATGTTGCATGCTATCATCAGGAGTAGTATGCTATGCTCTCATCGTATACATTGT
>NW_026415047.1:0-482 GCF_001194135.2 Octopus bimaculoides | reverse complement strand
ATATATATATATATATATATATATATATATGTATATATATATGCATATGTGTGTGTCTGTGTATGTGCGTATGCATGTATATATATGCATATGTGTGTGCGCGTGTATGTGTGAGGGGTGACATTGGTTTCCAAATGTTCGACCTGTTAATCAACGTCGGACCGTCCGAGGACGGTTAACAAACCGAAGCTTCGAAGTCACTGTCATCCTACTTCTTCTGAACGCATTAATATATGCATCTAATGATGAGTAATTCTTCACTTTAATATTCAGTTGTGGCTTTTATAATTCATCAAAAACAAACATACATGCATACACGCATATAAACATACATACATACATACATACATACATACATACATACGTACATACGTACATACATACATACATACATACCAATCTTGAGAAATTAGGCTTCGCAAAACCAGAAAAGTGAAAGCTAATTCGAAGACTACAGATCCAATCCATCACTGGAACTGTAA
>NW_026415046.1:0-204 GCF_001194135.2 Octopus bimaculoides | reverse complement strand
GTGTGTGTGTGTGTGTGTGTGTATGTGTGTGTGTGTTTGTGTGTGTATAACCTTGTGTATTAGAATGTATCTAATATATCTAATACTACACTTTTTATTCCAGAAATGCCTATTAGCAAAGGAAAAGGTCTGTATATTATCAATATACATACAAATATACATATATATATATATATATGTATATATATATATACACACACACAC
>NW_026415045.1:0-467 GCF_001194135.2 Octopus bimaculoides | reverse complement strand
CACCACCACCACCACCACCACCATTATATTTAATTTGTCTATATAAACTATGTTTTTAACGTCTTTATTTGTTTAGTTATTTTTTCATTCAAGTTCTGTCTCCAGATAAGGCTTAAAGGAAAACCAACCTTTATTCTAGATATTTTTTCTTTCTTTACTTCTTTCTTTCTTTCTTTCTTTCTTTCTTTCTTTCTTTCTTTCTTTCTTTCTTTCTCTTCATTATCTCTAAAGTCTAATAAATTCTGAAGCGACAGTCGAATTGAAATTATCGATCAATACAGTCTGAAATACAATCGTTGCTCCAAAGCAAAACAAAACATGAATCACGTGGTATGAAAACAGCCGTGTTATTCAATACCTTTAATACTTACATTTGGCGAGAAAGAGATAAAGAGAGAAAGAGGCAAGTTTTCAGACATTTTGTATCCCAGTTTTCTTTCCTTATTTGTTTTTTGTCTATTTTTGCT
>NW_026415044.1:0-422 GCF_001194135.2 Octopus bimaculoides | reverse complement strand
GTGTGTGTGTGTGTGTGTGTGTGTGCGTGCGTGCGTGCGCGCGTGTGTGTTCAGCTCATCAGGAGTGTTTTAGAGTGTTAGCCTCCGCTGGCCCAAGATCGTTTGGTAAACTGCCACACAATAACACCGCCAACTGGCAGGCACAGACAAACAGACAGAGAGACGGACGGGGAGAGGGAGGGAGGGAGAGAGACATAGATAGAGAGAGAGATAGAGAGAGAGAGAGCGAGATAGAGCGAGCGATAGTCAATGTCAGTAATCAGGTAATCAGGGCAGCCAGTCAGGCGGTTCCACCCGAAAACAGTTTAGGAGAAGGGGAAGGGAAAGTTGGGCAAAGTAATTCAATAATGAATAAGGTAAATGGTTTCATGCAATAACAATAACAACAACAACAATAACAATGATGATGGTGACCAGGAGGA
>NW_026415043.1:0-518 GCF_001194135.2 Octopus bimaculoides | reverse complement strand
GCTCGAACTCTGCAAGAAGTTAATAATTTTTTTTGACTAAAACACAACTTAATCCCTAAGTAAGGCATCTGTAAAATTTAAATGAAATTGGTTGCGTAGTTCTCGAGTTTTAGGGATTCACACAGACAGACAGACAGACAGACAGACAGACAGACAGACAGACAGACAGACACACATTCTCATTTTTATATAGATAGATTGTATACTTATATGAGCATTCCCCTATTTTATAGATGTTTCCAAATTACATTCTTTCTTTTTTCTTGCCCTTGTACTTTGGTTACCCCGCATATATTTTCGATGCTCACATCAACTATTATCTCGGCTCGACACCGATAATTGTGATTTGGAAATACAACTGTAACGTACTTCTTTTTTCCCACAATACCTGTTAATGTCTGTTATTTAAGACCTAGTAAATAAGTTGTTGTACTCTCTATTTTATTATATACTAGCTTAAAAGCTGCACTCCGTGCAGACTTTTGGGCTTCATCCTGCGGCCCAAAACCGAGAATGGC
>NW_026415042.1:0-379 GCF_001194135.2 Octopus bimaculoides | reverse complement strand
ACTAATGTGTCTCAGTTTAATTATTAAATTACCGTGACCCCACAACAACATCAACGACAACAACATGTTAATGTTCTTGGATCCGGACAAGCACCCAGTGTTAAACACCACAAGTCATGCAACACATGAGTCCCTCAGCAATTTTCGTGTAACATGACAGTAGTTTGTTGGGCTGGGATTAGGGAGGAAGGCTGATTACGTCTGTGACTATGCGTACTCAGGGTTCCTCTTTGTGTGTATGTGTGTATATATGTGTGTGTGTATAATACACATGCATATAAATCCATACACTGAAGGAAAATGGTCATTAAACGACCTCAAAGTATGTTTCTTTCCTTCTCTCTCTCTTTCTCTTTCATATATACACACATATACATAC
>NW_026415041.1:0-692 GCF_001194135.2 Octopus bimaculoides | reverse complement strand
ATATATACATATATATATATAGGTGCAGGCGTGGCTGTGTGGTGAGAAGCTTGCCTCATAACCACAGGTTGGCATGTTGTGTTCTTGAGCAAAACACTTCATCTCACGTTGCTTTGCGATCGCTTCGAAACCTGACGCGTCGTACACCGTGCGCTTGTTCAGGCAGCGTGGATTTGATAGAGAGAGTGAGTTAATGTCCATCACATGCCTTTGATCAATGTAAGCAAATCATTTGTGCAGGTCGTGTCGCAAAAGTTGAATGCCCACATAACGTCATTTTCGACGGGTGGAATCCATCATACAGGCATATTTCATCTTACACCGGTAATAGCTTTCCAGATGTGACATAACACGAGAAGATATTTTGAAGTATCTATTGCCTTATATATGTTTTAATAAATGGTTTGTACTTATTTTCAAATGTATTTTATTTGATTTTCCATATCAGTGTTGGTTTTTAGATATTTTTTTTTAAATTTTCATTCTTTTAAATATGCTCTCGGAGACCGTCGGTAATATCTGTTGACTCGACTGGAGTTAAATTCTAACTATATATACAGAGGTACACACATATACATCCATCACGTATATATATATATATATATATATATATATATATGTAGAGTGTGATGTGTAAATTGTAGCCATTTTATATTTTTAATTTCACGCATGCGCATTGTTTGTTTTTGATT
>NW_026415040.1:0-879 GCF_001194135.2 Octopus bimaculoides | reverse complement strand
TATAACATGCAGAATAGGTGAAATGGTGATGGGACCAAAGGGATTAGGTTTCAGTTCTATTAATCAGCTGCAGGTGTCTTGCAGTATCGTCACGGTTGCATTGTGTATGCACTGTCACCTTTGTTGCTACAATGGTTACAGTTGACTTCAATTCTGTCAGAGCAAGTGATTAAGTGGATTCTATGTTGTACTTGAAATATAACATCTGTAGTTTAATATTCAAACTATGTACCAGAAAAGTGTTACCAGTAATATCCATGGGTTTATAAGTAACGTAAAAAGGGAAGTATTGGGTTGGCAAGAAAGTAATTTCGGTTTTTTTTAGTGTGAAATAAAAGCTTTGTTTTTTTTTTTTTTGTTTCATACAATGAATGGACCCTAATCCTAACCCTAATTAGTTATATATTTTCCATTTTGTTCGATGACCTTTTGCCCTCTTTCTGGTAACTTCATGATTCTCAAATATTGATTCGTGTGTTAAGTGAATCTCTTTCAGTTTATGTGGAACCCAAATATCAAGCTTCTTAATGAATCCAAGACATTTTAAGTGATTTCCAATTGTTGTGTGGGATACATTTAACCTCTCTGCAATCTCTCGCACAGTTATATGACAATCAATTATGGCTTTGATTCAGTCATCATCAACTTCTGTAGGTCGACCAGAACGTTGGTCATCTTTGAGTGAAAAATCTCCAGAACGGAATTCTTTAAACCGTTTCTGACATGTGCCTTCTGTTAGGCAACCAACAACCATAAACTTCGCAGATCATTTTGTGAGCCTCAGCAGCTTTCTTGCATTTATGAAAATAAAAGACGCAGAATATGGTGGAAATGTTCGTTTTTGCACTCCATGTTAAAATTGACACTGAACTAACAGCT
>NW_026415039.1:0-208 GCF_001194135.2 Octopus bimaculoides | reverse complement strand
TCATCATCATGATTCTCATCGCCAATATCATCATCATCATCATCATCATCCTTTTCTTCTTCCTCCACTTCCTCATCGTCATCATTTTCATTCTCAGCTTATTCATCAACGGTCTCGCTCCTTAGTTACTGTCGCTACGATGGTCAATGTATTCTTCAACTACTACTACCACTACTACTACCACTACTACTACTACTACTACTACTAC
>NW_026415038.1:0-1711 GCF_001194135.2 Octopus bimaculoides | reverse complement strand
TTTCTATATGTGATAGTGGATTTTCATCGATGAGTTCTTGAAACTCGGTTCTTTTCCCTAAAACTATATGTTTTTATATATTATAATCTATAAAGCTCAATTTAATTTTAATTTTTTATAAATTGATTTGAATTGAGTTTTTACCTGTAATTTTGGATTTTGTCCCTGATATTATTATATACGTATATATATATGTATGTATATATATATATATGTATATATGTATATATACATATATATATATATATATATATGTATATATACATATATATATATGTGTGTATATGTATATATCCATATATACGTGTGTGTATATATATATATATATATATATATATATATATACAACAGTGAAAAGCTTGCAGTCCCAATGCAGCGAAAATATTTTGGCTGATTAAATTTAAATGTTGAAATGAATCTAACATTTTCTGTGTTTTAAATGGCTGACAAACACCTTCCACGTTGCAATTGTTTTTGTTCCAGTATATGATCTCAGATCAGGTCACTTGCTATGCAAGTACATCTCCATAATATATATGTATATATATATATATATCTATATATATATATATATATATATATATATATATATATATATGTATATATATATCAAAATAGGCAACAAGGATATCCAGAGTTAATGCAGTACGATCATTTCATGCAACTCCATTTAATTGAACGAGGTAATCATTATATCAATTGATAATGCAGAGCAATCCTGAGCTGCACAAAGACATAGAATTTAATTAAATTAGAACAAATAGACACATTAGTATGATTATACCTAAAATCTCCAAGAACATAGAAGTTCATAAATAAATTGTCAAGAAGCCTCTGGTTGTCACTGATTTTATTTGTTTTTTATGGTGTCAGTTTTAATTTATAGACTAGTTTATCAAACCTTGTATATCTTAGGCTGAATAAAGGGCATTGTCTTTTAGGGGTAGGGCTGAGAGAGCAGACAGAAATCATAGTTGGTATAGTCATAAAAACCATGAGGTTTGATGAAGGAAAACTTAAAATAAGATGTTGGCTGACAACTATATATATATGTGTATATGTATATATATATGTGTGTGTATATGTATATTCTTTAATTTGTCTCAGTCATTTGACTGTAGTCATGCTGGAGCACTGCCTTTAGTGGGGAAAATTGACCCCAGGACCTATTCTTTGTAAACCTAGTACTTATCGGTCTCTTTGGCCGAACCGCTAAGTTATGGGGACGTAAACACACCAGCATCGGTTGTCAAGCAATGTTGGGGGAACAAACACAAAAACATATACGACAGGCTTCTTTCATTTCTGCCTACCAAATCCACTCATCAGGCTTTAGGCGGCCTGAGTCTCTAGTAGAAGACACTTGCCCAAATTGCCACGCAGTGGAATGGGACCCAGAACCATGTGGTTGGGAAGCAAGCTACTTACCACACAGTTACTCCTCCTGCGCCTATATGTATATATATCTTCTTTTATTTGTTTCAGTCATTTTACTGTGGCCATGCTTGAGCACAGCCTATAGTTGAGCAAATCGACCCCAGGACATATTCTTTGTAAGCCTAGTACTTTATTGGTCTCTCTTGCCGAACCGCTAAGTGACGGGGACGTAAACACACCAGCATCGGTTGTCAAGTGATATTGGGGGACAAATACAGACACACAATCATATACATACATACATACATATATATATATATATATATATATATAT
>NW_026415037.1:163-628 GCF_001194135.2 Octopus bimaculoides | reverse complement strand
ACTTTTCTTGGCTTCACGTTTCAGGTCAGTAAAAGCCTGATGGTCAAGTCCTCGGTCAGGAACATTAAGGACACGGGCCAGACTTATCTGGCTGCGGGAATTGACCAAGAGATCAAGGTAGGAATAGAATACCTGGTAAATATACCTCTAGTAGATGAAGAGAGAAAGAGAAAAATATTAAAATTTTCATTCTTAGCAGAGATATGGGAGATGTCTGATGTGTGTATGTGTGCATTAGTGAGAGTTTGTGTGTATGATTCAGGACCATGAAGAAGAGCTAGTGTTCCTGCATTTAAGTGGAAAAGCTTGTATCATCATCATTTTTATGTCTTGACTGAATCCCCTTCCTGTTGCCAACCCTTACTCTTTTCACAAGCAAAGTGATGTTTCCTCATGACATGACATACTCTGAACATCTTGCTTCCCTAGGCATGAACATACCAAAGCACCAACATCTGGCAACTG
>NW_026415037.1:0-153 GCF_001194135.2 Octopus bimaculoides | reverse complement strand
TGGTAGACACCCACAAGATTATCAACCATCTTTCCAACAATAATCTTGGACACCTTTTTGAAATTCATACATCTAACACTTGTAGATATGTTTACAAAATCAAAAAAGCAACACAGCACCCATGACTTTTGGAAACATTTTTTCATGCTCAGA
>NW_026415036.1:0-711 GCF_001194135.2 Octopus bimaculoides | reverse complement strand
TGTGTGTGTATATATATATATATGTATATGTATACATGTATGCATAGATTTATGTACATATACATGTATAGGTATATATATGTCTATATATGCACAGATGTAAATATATATATGTGTGTGTGTGTATGTATTTATCTAAGCATGTATCTACATATAAATGCATATATTTTACATAGCGATGTATGTTTGAGAGCGTCTTTATGTGTGTGAGTGTATAAATACACGAACATGTATGCGTTTGTGAATAATTGTGAATGCTCTTACGACAAGACAGGGAGTCCCTTGAATGACTAAGTGGGGGTGCTGTATCAAGCTGTTTGACGCTAGATGAAACTTTTTGAGGATTTCCTTCCTATAGCGAACCTGATGCTAGTATTAGAACTGTTTCTGCTGGATCACAGCTGCGTGTTTAAGCATTCAAGTAACCAGAATCCTCAAGAAACCCAGATTATTTCAGCAATGTGGAAAATGGTTTACTCTCTGGCAGTGCATTTAGAAGAGGCCATAATATATTTTGTACGTACACATGGTAGAATAAATTGAATAACAGTCTGCAGTCTACTGGAAATTTTATACTCCATCTGTAACATTCAGAGCAAAGTAACATATACCGTTCGGATCAGTGAAACCTATTTCCTTCCGAGAAAAGGAATCTACATACATATATGTATATATATGTATATATATGTATATATATGTATGTGTATGTAT
>NW_026415035.1:0-565 GCF_001194135.2 Octopus bimaculoides | reverse complement strand
ATGTATATAGCATAGAATGTATATATCCATATATACACATGCACAAATACACACACACACAAAGGCAAATATTTTATGCATACATCCTTACATAAGAAATATTGACATTCAACACATTCTGTATTTAATATACATACACACATGTGCATGTACATATATATCTATCTATATATATATATATATATATATATATATATATATATATATATATATATATATATATTATACACACACACACACACACACATATATATATATGTATATACATATATACATACACACACACTACATAGATCAAATACTGACATTTACATATACCAATAAACCCATCATCATCAACATCATAACACACATACACACACACACACACAGCCAGTACTACCACCACCATCACCACCATCATAACTACTCCCAATACTATAACCCTATCATTAGTAGCACAATAGCAACAGCAATAACTATCACCATACCATCAAATACTAACTATAACAATTACCACCACCACCACCACCACAACCACTACCAACTACTACTACTTTATCATTAGTACCTCATTACTACTACT
>NW_026415034.1:0-253 GCF_001194135.2 Octopus bimaculoides | reverse complement strand
AGCATGAATATTATAAAGTCTAAAATTTTTAAAAATCTAAAATTAAAAAATTTTTATTTTTAATTTAAGAAATTAAACATCTGACGATCGTTTCGCAGATATTATTGTAACCACAATGTAATCAAAAGATCAGCATACTATCAATAATTCCGCTCTTCGAAGATGAATGGATTTATAATCTATGTATTAAGAACGAATGGTACATGTAATATTAATTAAAATATTAAAAAATATTAAAAATATTAAAGTGTAT
>NW_026415032.1:0-391 GCF_001194135.2 Octopus bimaculoides | reverse complement strand
CTCTCTCTCTCTCTCTCTCTCTCTCTCTCTCTGTGCACACACACATGTACATAATACATACATAAGTGTATGGACTTATGTGTGCGTTTGAGTATGTCTGTGTAAAAGACAGACGCGAAGAGACACAGTGAGTGAGATAGATGTGACAGTGACAGCTGCATTGACTGTTGACGGCAAAGTGCTTGTTGTTTTGTTCTCAACATTGTCGTATTCAAATTGGTAGGGTTGGTGGTCGGTGGCGGTGGTGGTGGTGGTAGTGCAGTGTTGTGCAAATGTGGGAGGAACAACAATAACAACAACAACAACAACAATAACAGTGACGATAAAGGTAAGGTGTAACAACGGCAACGTGAATAACAACAATAGGAACAATAATGGCAGCAGCAGCAGC
>NW_026415031.1:5907-6176 GCF_001194135.2 Octopus bimaculoides | reverse complement strand
TATATATATATATATATGTATATATATATACATCATATTGTAATCTTTTGTATTGTGTAGTTGAAATTGTCACCATCATCACCATCACCATCATCATCATCATCTTCGTCTGTCTGTTTGTCACCTCAATGAACACCAGCTGTGCCGATTAGTCTTGGCTGGATTAAATTGGTTTGCATTGCATTTCTATGTTTCTTTTTTTCTTTTTCCTTTTTCTTTTTGTATTCTTCTTTGATTTTTATTCTCTTTTGTCGTATTTTGTCTTTTTT
>NW_026415031.1:4232-4636 GCF_001194135.2 Octopus bimaculoides | reverse complement strand
AAGACTATATTAATAACTGGGCGATGGAATATTGCATCACTCCAGGATTCCCTTGGGAAAACACCAGCAATTGTGTTCCCAAATTGCAGCTGACATAGAAATATATATATGTGTGTGTATATATATATATATATATATATATATATATGTACATAAACACAAATACAAAATAGCTAAGAATTTTAAGTCTAAATTGTGTATATATACACATTTGTGTGTATGTGTGAGTGTATATATATATATATGTGTGTGTGTGTGTGCATGTGTGTGTACACTTATACATACATCAGCAGATACATACACTCATGTGTATGTATATACATGTGTGTATGTACCTGTGTATACACATATTCATTATATATATATATTTATATATATATATATATATATATATATATATATAT
>NW_026415031.1:1778-3569 GCF_001194135.2 Octopus bimaculoides | reverse complement strand
TAAAAGGGAACAAACATCAGCCCCTGACCCCAGTGCAATGAATGGAACTAGTAAAAGGGATTAGGGGACATCAACTGGATTGTTTTAGTCACTGCCGGGGAGGAAAGTGTTTAATTTGTTTACTGAACACTGCCACGAATTCCCCCTTGTTTTTTAAGAATCCCCCCTAAATCACAATTTTTTCAAATCCTGGCAGCAACACTGTAGCTGGAAGCAGGATAATAATCTAATTCTACATTTTATCGCATTCAAGAATATAAACACGTTTTTAGGCACAACACACGTGGAGTCAAAAAGAAACCCTACCTTTTACCGGTACACTAGGGTCTACACTGCGTAAACCACTGTGCTCTCCCTCCCTAGCATGAAGCTTCCTATCTCGGACATGTGAGCATGCACACTACAGCCGAACACTGTGTCACTGGAGCTGTGAAGAGCACGGTTCTATGGAAGGAGTTTTGTATTTTTCTTCATAAACTAGGGGATGTCAACTGACATTAAGTTTAAGGATTATATAATATATAAGTATGAATAACGAATTAAAGAAAAAAAGGACTCATTATATTGAATGTTATCGATAATATCGAGGGCAAATAGGGGGTTCTGCAGTTACGCAGTGCCTATACATGAGCCGCCACTGAACAGTTGTGAGAAGGGAATATGAAAAGACATTTATTTGCCACAATGATGCTTCACTTGCATTCTGCAAATATTCATCGTTAACAGCATAGATCTCTATCAACATCAATTCGTTTTTGATGTCAGAACTAGTTTAATGAGAGCTTTGTCGCTGCGGGAATTTTAAACCCGAAATAATCTTTTTGAGACATTTAATAAAACTTTAACCATTATGACGGCTGTTCTCTACAGCCACACCTAGCTAGATTGTAGATGCTCAGACTTCCTGAGATACGACACAATATCGGTAGATGTAACAACTTGTGTAGTATCCAAGAGATTTTGTTTAACAATTGTGAAAAGGGGAATATAATGAGACATTTATTTGCCACACACAATGAGACTTGCTTCACTGACATTTTACAAACATTGATCGTTAGCATCATTGATCTCTGCCAACGTCAATTCAATCGTTTTTGATATCAAAACTAGTTTAATGAGAGCTTTGTCGCTACGGGAATTTTAAAAACGAAATAATCTTTTCTGGAACATTTAATTAACAATCAAATTTTAGCCATTATAACGTCTGTTTTCTACGGTCACAGGTAGCTAGATGTAGATTCGGAAACTGGCTCTGATGCAACCCAATATCGATAGGTGTGTAGCTATTGTCGTACAATGTAAAAGCGTGTGTGTTCTCACAAAATAACCGTCTATGATTATTCGTTTGCAGTTCCCACTTTGGGGAATAAAATTGCCGTCGTCAACGATGTTCTTGCATTCATCAAATGTTGCTTGTTGGAGTAATTGTTTTATCGGGAAATAAAGTCAGCTTTTGGTAGAGATGGTTCCTCTGTAATTCCATTCTACTTAAGTGAATGCACCGATGGGGGAGGCGTAGGAAGGGATGCGGTTATTTTTCGGTCATTTTATAACAATTAAGTGAGTTGTTGTTGAATACAGAATGAACTCCTAAGAAAAAAAGAAAACACGCGTATTTTAAAGTTTTGGTTTGTTCAACAACGACACCATGGAGGGAACTGGATATGAGTATTTTCGATGCCTCCATGTGGCGGGATGGTGATTTCATATACATGTATATATACATGTGTATGTGTGTAAATACTGACACACACACACACACACACATACACACACACACACACACACACA
>NW_026415031.1:1564-1768 GCF_001194135.2 Octopus bimaculoides | reverse complement strand
ACACACACACACACACACACACATATATACTGACATATAGACTAGATAGATAGATGAGCAGTGAAACAGACAAACCGACAGATAGACAAATACATATATACATACTCACATACACACATATTATATAAACAGACACATATATATATACATACACACATGCATATACACTTACAGATATATGTCCACATAAACATACATATATAT
>NW_026415031.1:1341-1554 GCF_001194135.2 Octopus bimaculoides | reverse complement strand
TATATATATATATATATATATATATATATATATATATATAGACACATACAGACAACAGCGAGATAGATATTGCATCAAAGAGATAAACAGGAACTTTAATAGACAGACAAAAATGTCAACCAGACAAAACACATTCTCACACATACATACATACATACATACATACATATATATATATATATATATATATATATATATATATATATATATATA
>NW_026415031.1:0-744 GCF_001194135.2 Octopus bimaculoides | reverse complement strand
CTCTCTCCCTCTCTCTACCTCCTACCTCCTACCACCACCACCACCACTATTACCACTTCCAATATCATCATCTTCATCATCAACATCATCGTTATCATCCCCACCAGCGTTGGAGGCAGCATTACCCGTGTCATCATCATTACCACCACAATGAACACCACCACCGCCGCCACCGTCTTGGACATAACGGGCAGGGGGGAGGGAGAGAGAGAGAGAGAGAGAGAGAGAGAGAAGTATGGTAGTAGACTGGCTTAACGAGGGAAGGAGGTCATGGATGGAGTGAGAGGTGAGGTTTCTGATTAACTGCTTAACACTAACCAGCTGTCGTAGGTTGATGAGTTACAGCTGTCATCACTCACACACAAATACATACACACACACACACACACACTGAAATGCATACACACATACTCTTACAAGCATCGATATACATTTGCCTCTATATACACATACACATATACACACGTCCTTACACACAAACATACATTTACACACATACATGTCTCTACACTTACACATACATTACACACAAAAACATATATGTATATATCCATGTATACTTACACATATACAGGCACATTCCTGCATTCACAGTCGCGCAAATACATACAAAACCACAGGTGGATTGTTGGTGATGTTTTCTTATTTTTTCCCTTCTTTCTCTTTGGACTTACCTCTTTCCGACGAAGAGCTACACCCCGAAACATCAACAACTCTTTCCTTTCACCGAGCATCAAATTATCA
>NW_026415030.1:0-332 GCF_001194135.2 Octopus bimaculoides | reverse complement strand
TGTGGGTGGGACACAACTCTTCTAGCACTCAGTTTTGTGGACAGGTCTTCCCTAGGACCCCATATTGAGCCCCAACATCCTAAGATCAGTCCTCACCACTTCATCCCATGTCTTCCTATATATCTATATATATAGACAGGACAAAATAATGGAAACACCTAGCATCATAGCATCATAATTTTGAAATATCTATAAAACCCATCAAAAGCTTGTTTATTTTTATGTTTTTTGATTTATTATTAGTGTTGTGTGGTATGACGTCAGTGTCTGGGGAGGCTGACTGGAAGGGCGAGTCGACAGGAAGGGGAAAAAGGGCAGAGGGAGCCTCGATC
>NW_026415029.1:388-634 GCF_001194135.2 Octopus bimaculoides | reverse complement strand
TATGAATACGTATGTGTGTAGATAAGTGAACACTTTGAGAGAATGATTTACCACAGATATCACAATGATACAGCCTCTCTCCCGTATGAATACGTTTGTGTTCAGTTAAGTGATTTCTTTGAGAGAATGATTTCCCACAGATATGACAATTATATGGTTTCTCTCCTGTATGAATACGTTTGTGTACAGTAATGTAACTACTTCGAGAGAATGATTTACCACAGATATCACAATGATAGGGTTTCT
>NW_026415029.1:0-239 GCF_001194135.2 Octopus bimaculoides | reverse complement strand
CCACAAATGTCACAATGATATGGTCTCTCTCCTGTATGAATACGTTTGTGGATAAGTAGGTTACTTTTTTGAGAGAAGGACTTTGTACAAATATCACAGTCGTGTGATCTCCTCTGTTTTATCATGGATTCAGGGGAAATCAATTGTATACTTTTCTCACTCTTTTCCATTACTTTTCGTTTCAAATCTGGTTTATATATTTTTCTTGCTTTTGTTTTTATATATTGCTGTATCTCTGT
>NW_026415028.1:3856-4228 GCF_001194135.2 Octopus bimaculoides | reverse complement strand
AAATATTGCTTCAGAAAGGCACTACCCACTTGACCACATCCTCTCCAAAAATCTAGAGATCAACATCTCTATTATAATAAAATAGATTATTTATTAGTTCAGACTCTGTAACTGTTACTAAAGAAAGCAATTGTTAAAGCCTTCACTGACTATAAAGTTCGTATAAATTTCAATTTTGACAAATGTATCAGAATGTCTTTCCTAGATTTCTTTCATTGATGAAGATTTCTGCTTCCAGATTCAATCACAAAACTAAGATTCTTTTCACTGTCACATCTTACGTTGCCGGATAGAGGTTTTTAAATTTTTTTTTTTTTTAACTCTGGAAATATAAAAGATGCCCAAATTATTTGCTAGTCAACTTTCTACAGG
>NW_026415028.1:0-480 GCF_001194135.2 Octopus bimaculoides | reverse complement strand
ATATATATGTGTGTGTGTGTGTGTGTGCGTGTGTGCGTGTGTGTGTGTGTGTGCGCGTGTATGTATGAGACGACACTCCATATACACGACAAACTTTGCTTCAACACACAATTTCTTGCAAAACCAAATACAAAAACTATATGTATATATATATATATGGTGTTTGGGCAAAATCTGAAAATTTACATTAGAGGAAAAGAAAAGACGAAATCTTTCCAAAATAAAAGTGTCCTCGAGACAGCTCCGGAACCTGGCGCAGGCGTTTTTCAGGGGGTTTCTGGAAATATTTTTGAAAATCTCCTTGATCCTGACCACTAGATAAGCCTTGCTATTACAGGTAGACTAGTTGGTGTTTTTCCCAACGCCCCCCACCCACATTTAGTAATCTATGTGATGGCAATTAGGGTGATTAGGAGATCAGAAATTAGGGTTGGTGAATTGTAGAAATTTTCGAACAACTCCTTCTGACTCTTTCCGGTG
>NW_026415027.1:0-441 GCF_001194135.2 Octopus bimaculoides | reverse complement strand
TACATGTACACATAAATAGATATGCATGTGTATATGTGTATATACTTATGCTAATACAGTCGTGTTTATATGTTTGTGTACATGTATACCTTTAGATAGATGTACGGAGATATAGTTTTGTTTATATAACTGCACTAATGTATAAACATAATTATTACAACTTCGTGTTAGAAGTGTGTTTTTTTACATATACATTAAACGATATTAAACGGCGACTTAAAGGCAGTTTGACCAAAATCGTGGTTTGGATGCGTAATACTGTAGAGACGAGATGAATAATAATATTTACATCGGTAAACATATGCATATAGACATACGCACATGTACGTACGTATCTATCTATTTATGTAAGTATGTATATATGTATGTATGTATGCATGAATGTAAGTATGAACGTATGCTTGTACGTATGAATGCATATGTGTATATATATATATATAT
>NW_026415026.1:0-733 GCF_001194135.2 Octopus bimaculoides | reverse complement strand
GGCTTCAGGCTAGACAACAGCTATAATCATCACCACCACTACCATCATCATCGTCACCATAATCATTGCCATTATCATCATCATCTTCGTCATCATCGTCATCATTATCGCAGTCGTTATTATCATCATAATTACGACCATCTTCTCTGTCAATTTCTTTACAATCATCTTCATTGTCATCATCCATCGATGTTGTCATTATCACCATCTTCTTCATCAACTTCATTATCATTATAGTCATCATCATCAGCATGATGTGATGACCATCATTGCCAACATCTTCATTGTCATTATCATCATCAGCATCATCTTCATTCTCCTCCTCCTCATCATCATCATTATAATCTTCACCCTCATCATTATCATCATCATCATCTTCATTCTCCTCCTCATCATCATTATAATCTTCACCCTCATCATTATCATCATCTTCATTCTCCTCCTCCTCATCATCATCATCATTATAATCTTCACCCTCATCATCATCATCATCATTATAATCTTCACCCTCATCATTATCATCATCATCTTCCTCCTCCTCCTCCTCCTCATCATCATCATCATTATAATCTTCACCCTCATCATAATCATCATCATCTTCATTCTCCTCCTCATCATCATCATCATCATTATAATCTTCACCTTCATCATTATCATCATCATCTTCCTCTTCCTCCTCCTCCTCATCATCATCTTATAATCTTCACTGTCATCATCATCATCTTCATTCTCC
>NW_026415025.1:0-205 GCF_001194135.2 Octopus bimaculoides | reverse complement strand
GGAGTATCACAGTCAACAGTAGTGCCCCAGCATGACCGCAGCTTTAATGCTGAAGCAATTTTAAGATTTAAAGTTATATATACACATATACATTTACATAGATATATGTGCATATATATATATGTGGGTGGGGTGTTCATATGCATATACATAATACACACACATATATATATACGTACACACACACACACACACACACACACAC
>NW_026415024.1:0-253 GCF_001194135.2 Octopus bimaculoides | reverse complement strand
TTAATTTATTAATAAATTAATAATTAATAATTTTTACCAAGCACTTCGGTTGGTAAACACCATTATCGGTGAAGAACTTATTTAAAAGTTCTTATAAATTTATAAACATAGTTAAGGGATCAGCAACAGTTGCTTCACCACATACCGAAGTTCAGAAATAGCAGCTAAAATGCTAAAGCTCCAAACAGATAGCAATACTTGTGACTCACAAAGGCAAAACAAGAAGAAAAACAACGAAACTAACCAGTCTTAG
>NW_026415023.1:0-237 GCF_001194135.2 Octopus bimaculoides | reverse complement strand
TGTACAAGACAGTGCTACTGACGTTTACAGCCCAGGAAGACATCTCTTCTAGCAAGATAATGACACACATTCTGTGTCCAATTAGTATTTGTGATGGGAGTTCATCGCTCCCATCTCTAGCCTTACATGATACACACGAATTCGAGTTTCTGGGTGGTTACCTGTTCTCAGTGTGTGTTAATCACCAGCTAGTGATCATATATATACATACATACATATACATACACATACATATAT
>NW_026415022.1:0-312 GCF_001194135.2 Octopus bimaculoides | reverse complement strand
AAACCCCGTAATTACAGAGAGTGTGAAGGGGTGGGTGGGGAGAGAGAGCAGGAGCAGAGATAGGGAGGGTGGTGGTGGGGGTGGAATGAACGGTAGCTGATATAAAACTTATTAGATAAACACATGAAACACAGCAACAAACACTGGTTGCCTTCCCGGAGTGCAGCTTTTAAACAAACACACAAACTAAACATTTCTACTGAATATTCCATTTTTCATGGTCTTTATTTATCTTACCCTCCCTAAGTACACACACCTATTTGCTTAGCAAGCTATGCATGGATGCTGTCTCATGTGAATGCCTCCATGTAA
>NW_026415021.1:0-216 GCF_001194135.2 Octopus bimaculoides | reverse complement strand
TGCAATATCCAGACCAACTCATGCATATTATAAAATATGGAATATTGTATATATATATTCTATTATTTTTCTATTCTTTTACTTGTTTCAATCATTTGAGTTTGGCGAAGCTGGAGCACCTACTTTAATCGAATAGATCGACCCCAGGACTTATTCTTTGTATGCCTAATACTTATTCTATCGGTCCTTTATTGCCAAAGCGGCAAGTTACGGTGA
>NW_026415020.1:0-368 GCF_001194135.2 Octopus bimaculoides | reverse complement strand
GTTTTCGTGCCGACATCACCAACCGTTCGTGATAATACTCTATTTGTGTGTGTATGTGGTGAGGTCTTACCTGATCTCTACTCTTTTATTCTTTTATTTGTTTCAGTCATTTGACTGCTGCCATGCTGGAGTACCGCCTAGAAGGATTTTAGTCGCACAAATCAGCCCCAGGACTTTTTAAAGCCTAGTATGTGTTCTGTCGGTCTCTTTATCAGAACTACTAAGTGATGGGGACGTAGATACACCAGCACCAGCTGTCAAGCAGTGATGGGGGAAGGGGCAAACATTGACACAAAGATACACATAGATATATACATACATATACATACGTACATACATACATATGTATATGTATATATATATGTATA
>NW_026415019.1:165-333 GCF_001194135.2 Octopus bimaculoides | reverse complement strand
AGAACAGCTTGCTCCATGAATAGGGCATTGGTGAGGTTGAACAGGCATTTCACCTGTGCTTGTTTGTGATAAGTCATTCTTGAGAGTATGAGACCTTCGGGCCATTTGACGTTGGGGAAGTTGAAATCACCCATAAGAAATATGGTCACATGGTGTTCCAGTTTCATG
>NW_026415019.1:0-155 GCF_001194135.2 Octopus bimaculoides | reverse complement strand
AAGTTGAAATCACCCATAAGAAATATGGTCACATGGTGTTCCAGTTTCATGAGGATTTCTTTAATTCTAGTGAGGCAATCTTCAAATTTGCCTATGTGGTTCGGAGCATATGACTATATTATGTTGTCTTATGTATACAATTAGGGTGTCACATA
>NW_026415018.1:0-207 GCF_001194135.2 Octopus bimaculoides | reverse complement strand
TATATATATATATATATATATATATTAATAATAATAGGAGAAGGAGATTTATATATCTAAGTTTTATTCTGCTGTCAATCACGTCTTTCCATTTCTGAACCTACATACGGTACCTGCTAGGATTGTATATCCCTACCAACATAATTGGGAAATTTACCTATATGTATATGTGTATGTGTGTGTATGTATGTTTGTGCGCGCGTGTGT
>NW_026415017.1:0-392 GCF_001194135.2 Octopus bimaculoides | reverse complement strand
CGCGCACACTATGAGAGAAGTACCTACAGTCATTGTTTCTTTTCTTTTCTTTTTACTACACCCTCTGTTTCTACACATTAAAATATGTTAACATGTAATTTATTGTTTGATATATTTGTAACAGGAAACATTAAACGCTACAACCTCGAAAACTTGTCGGCAACCTTTCTTAAGAATTCACACACACACACACACACACACGTGAACTGATACATTAGGCAAAATATAAACTGTGACTAAGATGGGTACAATACACACACTTTTAAACAAAATAGAAACAATATATATATATATATATCTATATAAAAATGAGAATGTGTGTCTGTCTGCCTGTGCGTGTGCGAATACCTAAAACTCGAGAACTACGCAACCAATTTCATTCAAATTTTACA
>NW_026415016.1:0-203 GCF_001194135.2 Octopus bimaculoides | reverse complement strand
TACATATATACATACATACATACATACATACGTACGTACGTACATACATATGTACGTAGACACACATACATATATATATTTATATACGTATATATGTACATATATATATACACATACGCTTATATATACATATATGTATATCCACATACATACATACGTATACATATATATATATATATATGTGTGTGTGTGTGTGTGTGTGT
>NW_026415015.1:0-318 GCF_001194135.2 Octopus bimaculoides | reverse complement strand
AGCAGTCAAATCTTGACTCTAAACCACAATAAATGTTCATATAGCACAAACAGCGAAGGTGAAGACAAAATAAACTAGTAAAAATAACTGGATAATTCCAGATCCCGGATTTCTGGCTTTGCATAATAAATGCTTTGCCTTCATCGGTGGAATATACTCAGAAAAGCACATAAATACAAATATATATATATAAACATACAGTATACTTACATATACGAACGTATACATACATATATATGCACGTATGTACACGACTAGTTTAAATTGACCGCCTAAAAACTCCTCGTGCGATATGGTCAGAAATATCACCGCAGTAAA
>NW_026415014.1:0-681 GCF_001194135.2 Octopus bimaculoides | reverse complement strand
TATATAAATATTTATATATATATATAACTATATATATATATATATATATGAATATATATGTATATAAATAAATATATATATAAATTAATATATATATCGACGAATGAAAGAACGTACGTACGAACGAAAGAATTAAAGAAAGAAAGAAGGAACGAACAAATGTAGGTACATACGTACGAACGAACGAGCGAACAGCCGTACGTACGAAGGAACGAAAGAACGTACGTACGTACGTAGGAACGAACAAAAGATTGAACAAACGAAATAATGGAACGTACGAACGGGGGAACAAAAGAACGATCGAAAGTACGTACGTACGTACGAACGAACGACAGATTGAACGTACGTGCGTACGAAACAGAGAAAGAACAAACGAACGAACGAAAGAATTAACGAACAAACGTACGTACGAACGAACGAATATACTTATGTACGTACGTAATTACTTTCGTTCGTTCGTACTTACGTACGTTAGAAGGAACGAAAGAACGTACGTTCGAACGAACGAAAGTACGTACGTACGTTCGAACGAACGAAAGTACGTACGTACGTACGAACGAACGAAGGTACGTACGAGAGAACGAACAAACGTACGGAAGTTCTTTCTTTCGTTCTTTCGCTCGTACGTATCTTCGTTCGTTCGTAAGTACCTACGTACTTTCGTTCGTTTTGTTCCTTCGC
>NW_026415013.1:0-295 GCF_001194135.2 Octopus bimaculoides | reverse complement strand
TTGGTAAGCAAGCTACTTACCACACAGCCACTCCTGCGCCTAGTGTTCATATTTTGGGGTAATAATAGTTCTGGCTTGTTTGACTTGACTATTGGGGAGTTAAGCGTTTTTGGTCACTGCCTGTGACAACATAAATCCCGACAACGCGTTCTCTAAACTAAAATCTTAACCTAAATTGATAAAATGATTGCCATAACATACTCAATGAAGTGAACCGAAGAATTTTAATTAATAGAAATGACACTCATAGTTGTTGTTGGCACTCCGTCGCTTACGACGTCGAAGGTTCCAGTTG
>NW_026415012.1:0-259 GCF_001194135.2 Octopus bimaculoides | reverse complement strand
GCATTTTGCCCGGCGTGCTAACCGTTCTGCCAGCTCACCGCCTTACTCACTTCAAAAATTATGGAGTGGCCATGGATAGGACGCTACATATATTATAAGGCTGTCTGTTTGATTCAAGGCTGACATGAACAACAACAATAACATTCTGTGTGGAATAGCTGAGTGGCAAATGGAGAAAGTCTGAACTCGTTTCAGTCCTATTAATCAAAGAATATCGGAATGTAGAATTTGGTTCCCAGGTATGTAGGAATATGGTATA
>NW_026415011.1:0-344 GCF_001194135.2 Octopus bimaculoides | reverse complement strand
ACATGCGCACACACACACGCACAAACAAACATGCACACACACACACATATATGACATGTATATGTGCATATATATGTGTGTGTTTACATGTGTTTGTGTGTGTGTGTGTGTATATATATACTCACATATATATGTATACAAATACATACATATATATATGTATATATATACTTTTATATATATATGTGTATACAAATACATACATACACACAAACATTTAGATATATTATATGTGTATATGTGTGTATGTATATGTATATGCATGTATCTATATAATACTCACGTGTACATGTATGCTTTAAAGATAGTGTGGGAATGAGTTCTTACTGTTCAATGTTAGCATA
>NW_026415010.1:0-325 GCF_001194135.2 Octopus bimaculoides | reverse complement strand
ATGTATGTTTGTGTGTATGTATGTATTTATGTATGTATGTATGCATGAATGTTTGTGTGTATGCATGTATTTATGTATGTATGTATGTATGTATGTTTGTATGGATGTATGTGTATGTGTGCATGTACATACATATGCATCTGTGTATGTACGTGTGTACGTTTATATGTATGCTTATATGTACCATCATACATAGCAATAAATACTTTTAAGTTGAATATAAATTGTATTTTTACTGTCAAACTTCATCTGATAAAGGCTTACGCATATTAATACAATCGTATGTATGTATGTATGTATGTATGTATGTATGTATGTATGTATG
>NW_026415009.1:0-254 GCF_001194135.2 Octopus bimaculoides | reverse complement strand
ATATATATATATATATATATATATTTGTATATGTATATATATGTATGTAGGTATGCATGGATGGATGGATGGATGGATGTACAAACGTTCAGATAGAGAGATGGATAGATGCATGCATGCATGCATTCGTCCATGCTTGGTAAGAATGATGTCTGTTATTTTATATAATACAGTTTTATCAGTCAAATATTGAATGTCTGATATGATTTTTTTACTTTTTTCTTATTTAATTATTTATTTTCATTTGTTTTTCT
>NW_026415008.1:0-201 GCF_001194135.2 Octopus bimaculoides | reverse complement strand
ATAAATCATTCAGCAATGAAAGAGAAGATTAGAAAAGAGTACTACAGGAGAGTACGTTAGTAATAAAGACTGAACTCAACGCTGCAAACAAACTAGAAGCCATTAACACTCTTTCAGTACCAATCGTAGCTTACAGTTTCAACATAATCAGCTGGCAAATGAGCGAAATAGAGAAGCTAGGCCCCAAGACCAGAAAACTAC
>NW_026415007.1:0-315 GCF_001194135.2 Octopus bimaculoides | reverse complement strand
TTGAGACGGTTCGATCTGGTTGCCCCCCCCCCCACCAAATTCTAAGCTAAGAGCATTAAACCTCTTTGTAAGTTGGCTTATTGGCAATTTACAACCGAAAGGCTGAGGTGTAGACGTCACTAAAGTGTCTAAGAGTGCTAGTTAGCACCAGGGTTGTTAGAAATAAGAGTCAAAATAACTCATAGCATGGAGAGAGCACTTATCTTACGACTGACAAGAGAGGCAGGCTCGCAGACCACAGTATTTGGTTAATTCTCGTCAGGGACTCTTACCTGACTGTCTAGGATTAGTTGGTTCACCTTGTCAGTTTATAAG
>NW_026415006.1:0-200 GCF_001194135.2 Octopus bimaculoides | reverse complement strand
CTCTCTCTTACTCTCTTCTCTCTTACTCTCCCCTCTCTCACTCTTACTCTTTTACTTTCTCTCACTCCCTTCTCTCTCTCTCACTCTCTTCTCTCTCTCTCACTCTCTTCTCACTTTCTCTTCCTCTCGTTCTCCCTCCTCCCATACCCACCTTCCTCCTCTCTTATATCCACCTTTCCCTTCCCCTTCATCGCCACCCC
>NW_026415005.1:0-239 GCF_001194135.2 Octopus bimaculoides | reverse complement strand
GCAGCCGACAACTGATGAAGAGTCGTTCTTTATGTTACTTGTCTTGTTTTACATTTGTTTCTCTCATATCCAGCTGTGCCTTCCTATTTCATGTTGTTTAGGTTTTGTGACGTCCTGTACCCATATTTGCATATATATACATAGATATGTAAGTAGTACATATATGTATGTATATATGTACACACACACACATACACACACGCCCATATATATATATATATATATATATATATATATAT
>NW_026415004.1:0-456 GCF_001194135.2 Octopus bimaculoides | reverse complement strand
CCCTATCTGAAAGTTTTGGTTTTCTTCCGGAGTTTTGTTTCAACGAGGAGATTTTTTCCTCTTTCACAAAAGCTGCCATTACTTTCGAGCACGAACAATTTGAATTCTTGGAAAGTCCGATAGATCTGTCATTTTAATGAATTTTAATTACCTTTTTCTGATGTTATCTCAAAAGAAACAGCAATTTCAGTAACACATATTAAGCAGCACTAGTAGTAAATCAAAAAACATAAAAATAAACAAGCTTTTGACGGTTTTATAGATATTTCAATATTATGATGTTATGATGCTAGGTGTTTGCATTATTTTATCCAACCCCTGTATATACATATATAGCATGCTGACTACTTGATAAAAATTATTAACGTGATTTTTCTTCTTATATTCTATTATGAATTAATAAATAATATATATATATACGACTGGCTTCTTTCAGTTTCCGTCTACCAAATCCAC
>NW_026415003.1:0-322 GCF_001194135.2 Octopus bimaculoides | reverse complement strand
TTGTTACGGGTGCCATTGTAAGATATATTTTCATCCACCCTTAAATACCTGTAACATTCCTCATCAGATACAGGTGAAACAGTCAAATCATTGATAGAGATGTTACTAGTCTGGTTTATAGTTTTCCCCCTTTTCACAACCACATAACAACATTTATCCTGACCAAACTCCAACCCTACATCCTTTGAGAATGTTGTAACTAGGTCAAGGCTCTTTTTAAACTCATGCACATTCTTTGCATAAAGTCTTAAGTCATCCACAAAGAAACATTCTGTAATTTTGGTATTTCTGTTTCCTTGTGAACCTGTGAGATATCCTTCAG
>NW_026415002.1:0-224 GCF_001194135.2 Octopus bimaculoides | reverse complement strand
TATGTGTGAATATATGTGTGTGTGTGTGTGTATGTGCATATATGTGTGTATATATATGTGTGTGTATGTATGTCTATGTATATACATGTGTGTGTATGTATTTGTTTATATGCATATGTGTGTGTATATATGTGTGTGTGTGTGTGTGTATATGTATGTGTGTGTATATGTATTTGTATATATGTGTGTGTGTTTGTATGTGTGTATATGTATATATGTGTGTG
>NW_026415001.1:0-277 GCF_001194135.2 Octopus bimaculoides | reverse complement strand
TTAACAATTTTTCAAGCCGATCACATGGAGAAAGGTGTTCGCCTCCATTTCGGAAAACAGTCTCGCTTCGTTCACTGGATTTCTCGTAAATTTACGTAAACAAAACAATGAATCTCCATGTGATTGGCTTGAAAAATTGTTAAGACGCTAGGATATTTTCCTACTTTTTTTAACATGAAACCAATGGTAGCCGTAATTCACAAATAGAGAGAAATTACATATTGCACCAATGCGGTGTTGAGCACTCATTTCATCGTTCGACATTTACGTATATATA
>NW_026415000.1:0-1037 GCF_001194135.2 Octopus bimaculoides | reverse complement strand
TATATATATATGAATTAATATCTGTGTCGTTTATCATTTGCTTGTGTTTTCGTTACCATCCTTACCTTTTCATTTTTTTTAAATGTATTTTACCTTTTGGTCAACAGACACCATCTTTTTTTGCTTTTCTTTCATTTTGTCCTTCGTGTCCGATCACTTAGACCCAAGCAGCATTTTTTTTTTGTTGACGTCGCCAAAATATTATCAAGAAAGAGTCGAAATTGTGAGGATTTTTGGCCGATAACTGATAAGGGACGTGCTTTTACAGTTTTCCGGTTCTTCCTTCGTCATTTTTCAGTGGAACATTTTGCTACGCACACACACACACACACACATGCATACATACTAACGGTTGTAGAAGATGTGATACTTGTTTCTCCGATCAATTTAACATTCTATAATAGCCTTCTTTTACATATATCAAGCAAAAGTTCTAAATTTATGAATTCTTGCAGAAATCCCCATTAGAATTTATCGATGAGTTTCCCACTACTAACAGGCTAAAACCCTTTATGTCCTGAATAACGAATTTACGGTAAGTGGTGGTTACTTATTCATTATAACTAAACCTTCATTAATAATATTCGCTTCCCTTAATTATGCGCATTTTATACACAAGATACTGAAGACATAAAAATCATCAAACATTTTCGCAACAAATAGATGACAATAATGAATGTTCTACTCATGATAATTGAATAGCCAAAGTGTAACATAATTTTTTTCGCCAAACGATTAAATCTTGGTAATTAATTATAACTTAATGTGTTTGCAAAATATTTTGCTTATATATTACTACGCCATTTTTCTACTTCAGTTCTTTGAATAAGAGGTAAATGAAATTCAGATTTATGATTCAAAATGCTTCAGATTCTAACGAAACGTAGACTCTGTTAAAGAGACATACTCTATTTTATGCACTGAGTACTTTTTTTCACTCTTTGAAAGCAAAATGTTAGCCAATACACAAACATACACATATACGGGTATATATATGTATATGTGTGTGTGTGTGTGTGTGTGTGTGTGTGTGCATG
>NW_026414999.1:0-254 GCF_001194135.2 Octopus bimaculoides | reverse complement strand
GTGTGTGTAAGCAACCGTATGTGTGTCTGATGGTTCATATGTATGTGTGTGTCTGCATGTGTACGTATGTCTATTTGTGTTGTGTGTTGGTGGAGGTGTTATGTGTGTGTACGTGAGTTTGTGTGTGTCTCTAAGTATGTTTGTGTTTGAATTGTCATTGCGGTGCGTGTGTATGTGAGAGAGCAACTGTATGTGTGTGCATGCGGGTGCATGTGTGTGTGAGCATGTATGTGTGTGTTGTATTTATTAGGTGT
>NW_026414998.1:0-838 GCF_001194135.2 Octopus bimaculoides | reverse complement strand
ATATATATATACATATATATATATATATATACATATATATATAAAGTGGTGAAAGTTTACCCATTGCACCCTTTATATATATCGTACTCTGTGGTAAGAAACTTACTTACTTCCCAACTACATGGCTCTCAGATCAGTCCCACTGGTGTGGCTGTGTGGTAGGATACTTGCTTCCAAAGCACATCAACTCGGGGTCAGTTCCAGTTTGTAGCACCTTGAGCAATTGTCTTCTACAATGGCCTCGAGCCCTCCAAAGCATATGCATGTGTGTGAGTCTGTGTGTATCCCTCCACCATTGCTTGACAACCAGTTTTGGTGTGTTTACCTCCCGGTAACGTAGCGGGTAGGAAAAAGTCAAAAGAACTCTATTTTAATTTGGAAAAATAAAAGAAGTATAGAAAAAGGCATTATTTATGTGATGACCCAACATATATCTATATCTTGGGTAATCCCATAAATAATAGGATTATATATATATATACATATATACATATATATATCTATATATATTATATACTCTCCCTTCATTTTTTACAATGTTCTTCCATCAGATTTTCGCCAGCTGGTTATAAGTGCAGCTTGCACCCTGTCTCCAGTAGATGACAGGATCTCATCTTCATCTTCTTCTTCTTCTTCCTGTTTTTCACCATCTTCATCATCATCACCATCACCATCACCATCACCATCATCATCACCATCACCATCATCATCATCACCATCTTATTCTTCTCCTTCATCTTCTTCTCCTTCATCTTCATCACCATCATCACCTTCTTCTTCTTCATCACCATCATCACCTTCTTCTTCTTCCTCCTCTTCATCACCATCATCATCATCA
>NW_026414997.1:0-316 GCF_001194135.2 Octopus bimaculoides | reverse complement strand
TCGCCATCATCGCTATCATCATCGCTATCATCATTATCATCATCATTATCATCATCATCATCACCATCATCACCATCGTCATCATCATCATCAAGACCTCTTTACCCCTCTGCGTCATCATCATCATTTTTATCATCATCATCATTTTTATCGTCATCATCAACACTATACTCTTCCGCCTCATTATCATCATCATCATCATCATCATCATCATATCATCATCATACTCGTCATGATCATCGTCATCCTAATCATCATCACCATCAATGACATCATCATCACCAACATCACTATCATCACTATCGTTGTCTTCGTC
>NW_026414996.1:0-229 GCF_001194135.2 Octopus bimaculoides | reverse complement strand
AAAATTTGAATGAAATTGGTTGTGTAGTTTTAGGGATTCACACAGACAGATACACATTCTCATCTTTATATATATCGTAAATCCTCGAGTACAGTCCGCCCTTGAATATAATACGCAGGGGATTTTTAGGGAGCTGTACCTCTGAAAAGCCTAAAGCTTGTGTATAATACGCACCCCTCCTCTAACTTGAGTCAAGGAGGTCTATATAACGTCCTTGGTTTGTAAACAT
>NW_026414995.1:0-249 GCF_001194135.2 Octopus bimaculoides | reverse complement strand
AATGAAAGCTACTGTGACAATGTATATATATTTTTTCTTGTCTCTCAATGAATGATTAATTAACTCTTGGAGATTTCTTGTATAATCTTTCAAACATCAAATAAAGAGTCATTAGTGTTTCTTTCATCACAAATCTATATTGTTTTATCTTGTTGTGATTTATTCACCTAACAACATTGCTTATCAAGAAATATTTTCCCAACACCAGTTCTGTCTTTCTTGCAGTTCTTTCATTCTTCTTCTTCTTCT
>NW_026414994.1:0-206 GCF_001194135.2 Octopus bimaculoides | reverse complement strand
ATCATATCTGTAGGCGCATGTGTGTCTATGTGTGTGTATTTATGTGTGTGCATGAGTGTTTGCATGTGTGCATACGTGTGTTTGTGTCTGAAAGCACAGAACCAAACATTTAGCAATTTATCGCATTAAATTCACTAACAAGCTAGGAATTCTTATCAAACACACACAAACGCACGCACACACACACACACACACACACACACACA
>NW_026414993.1:6575-7637 GCF_001194135.2 Octopus bimaculoides | reverse complement strand
TGAGTGGATTTGGTAGACGGAAAACTGAAAGAAGCCCGTTGTATATATGTGTGTGTGTTTCTGTGTGTATGTCTGTGTGAGTGTGTGCATGCATGCATGAGTGCATATGTGTGTGTGTATGTGTGTGTTTATATGTCTGTGTGTGTTTGTGTGTGCCTGTGTGTGCATGCATGTGTGTACACACACACATGCATGCACACACAGACATATGAACACACACAGTGTTTGTTTGCGTGTGCAGGTGTATGTGTATATGCATGCATGTGTGTATGGGCGTTTGTGCGTACATGCATGTGTTTGTGTGTGTGCGTACACACATGTATGTGTGTGGGGGTCGTGTGTGTGCATGCTTGCATGTGTGTGTATATGTGTGTGTGCATGTCTGTGTGTGTTTGCATGTCTGTGTCTGTGTGTGTTTGTGTGTGCATGTGTGCATGCGCATCTATGTCTGTGTGTGTATATGTGTCTTTGTGTTTGTGTGTATGTGCACCTGTTTATGTGTGTGTGTTTGTGTGTGTGCATGCATGTGCATATGTGTGTATGCAGTGCATATGTGTGCATGCACGTGCATATGTGTTTGTGTGTGTGTGTGTGTGCATGCACATGCATATATGTGCATGTGTGTGTATGTCTGTGTCTGAAATGTTGAGCTGAAAATTTTCAAGAACAAGATCCAAATTTTGAATTAAGTGCAAAAGTTTCTACAACCATAACAAATGCTTCTGTGTGTCACTGAGAAATTTATAGAGAGCAAAAAAAGCTTCCTCTAAGCAAATATCTCTAGATTTGTTTTTTAAAAAGAAATCTACAGGTGTGGCTGTGTGGTAAGTAGCTTGCTTACCAACCACATGGTTCTGGGTTCAGTCCCACTGCATGGCACCTTGCGCAAGTGTCTTCTACTATAGCCTTGGACTGACCAAAACCTTGTAAGTGGATTTGGTAGATGGAAACTGAAAGAAGCCCGTCATATATATATATATATATATTTTTTGATACGACCGCCGCAAAGCAAAAAAAATGTTATGTCCCTCTTCCACGAGCTGGGTTTGAAACCGTGTTCTA
>NW_026414993.1:4186-5570 GCF_001194135.2 Octopus bimaculoides | reverse complement strand
TATATATATATATATATATATATATATATGTATGTGTGTGTATACGTTTGTGTGTCTGTGTTTGTCCCCCCAACATCGCTTGACAACTGATGGTGGTGTGTTTACGTACCCGTAACTTTGTGGTTCGGCAAAAGAGACCGATAGAATAAGTACTGGTCTTACAAAGAATAAGTCCTGGGGTCGATTTGCTCAACTAAAGGCATGGCCACAGTCAAATGACTGAAACAAGTAAAAGAGTAAGTCCGTCTATGAGTGCTTGTGAATCAGAAATCACATCTACAAATGATGGTGTGTGTGAATCTAGTGTAAGTGAAAGCGATTCAGAAACGATTATAATGATAATAAAATTTTATCATAAATGATCTTGACATTCTTTTTACTTTACATAAAATATCCTTTACATTCTGCTGTTTTTTATTGCCATTTATTTACGAGTATTATGAATTTTATAAGTAAAATCTTTTTCTAGGAATGAATTACAGTTTATAACATTGCTATTATAGGAAATTATTGCTCTGTTTTACGAGTTTTCGCTTTATGAGTGGTCTCCGGGAACACATTAAATCATATATTGAAGCATCACTGAACATATTCATTCACAGACGGACACATTTATATGTATGTATGTTTGAATCATTATGCAACAGAAGCGGCTCAAGATAAAATCTTTATCTCTGACATACTTAGAGTGACATACTTAATATATGTGCATCATTGAAAAAAAAAACATGCTTCAGTTTTCATCAAAGTAAAATGCCCTTTATATTTATAAAGGGCTTTTTATATTGTTTAAAAAGCCCTTTATAAATATATTGTTTTTAACACGACACATTTATAAAAAGACTTTTCTTCTAGACAAAAATTGCATCATTTGGTTGTAACAATACATGCAAAGTATATCATATATATGTTTGTGTGTGTATGTGTATTTATGTATACACATACACACATACACAAACACACAAATATACACGCACACATGCACACACATATATATTTATATATACATATATATATAGTAGCGCTTAAATACTTGTATTGTGACCTTTGAATAAATAATATTTATCTCTCATCTATCATGGGTCAGTACATACAAATGTATATATATCATCATCATCATCATCATCATCATCGTTTAACGCCCGCTTTCCATGCTAGCATGGGTTGGACGATTTGACTGAGGTCTGGTGCAACCGGATGGCTACACCAGGCTCCAATCTAATTTGGCAGAGTTTCTACAGCTCGATGCCCTTCCTAACGCCGACCACTCAGAGTGTAGTGGGTGCTTTTACGTGTCACCTGCATGAAAACGGCCACGCTCGAAATGATGTCTTTTATGTGCCACCCGCACAAGAGCCAGTCCAGGGGCACTGGCAACGATCTC
>NW_026414993.1:0-2732 GCF_001194135.2 Octopus bimaculoides | reverse complement strand
AGAAATATAGCATCAGTAGTGCTTTTTCCAGGCACGAACCCAATCTGCATCTCATCTAAATTGATTTGCTCCCTAATTAGTTGGGCTATGACCCTCTCCGTAACTTTCATAACCTGATCTAACAGCTTGATACCTCTGTAATTATTAGTGTCTAAAGCGTCACCTTTACCTTTATAGCAGTTGACTATGGTGCTGCTACACCAGTCATATATATATATATATATATATATATATATATATATATACACACACACACACACATATATATATATATATATTTATGTATACAATTGGGTGCTAAAAAGTTCCTGGCCTTAGGTAAAAGAAAACACAGGAGGATCAGTTAATTATGAATTTATTTAGAATATTCTCCTCTAAGATTCACACACTTATTGCAGTGTTCTTCTAAGTCCTGTAAAAGAACTTGGCTGGCTGGGCTTTCAACCAGGCCTTTTGTGATACCCTTAAAACCGAGAACTTTTCAGCACCACCTCATGCATACATGCATACATACATACATACATACATACATACATACATACATACATATATATATATATATTATTCAGTCTGCTATAATAAATCCATAAGCACATATAAAACAGTCAAGGGTATATTTTTTACCCTCTGAAGATATTATGCTCAGGTCATATAAATTTAATATTTACTTAATATTTACTGCGTATTAATTGAAACAGCTGTAAGGGATGATGATTAATTTACTGTTAATAATAAACAATTACTAACTCCCCAATCTCCATTTTCTTTTTCTTCTTCTGATATATATATATAAACACACACACACTCACATATATCATCATCATCATCATCGTCGTTTAACGTCCGCTTTCCATGGTAGCATGGGTTGGACGATTTGACTGAGGACTGGTGGACCAGGTAGCTATACCAGGCTCCAATCTGATTAGGCAGAGTTTCTACAGCTGGATGCCCTTCCTAATGCCAACCACTCAGAGAGTGTAGTGGGTGCTTTTACGTGTCACCCGCACGAAGGCCAGTCAAGCGGTACTGGCAACGGCCACGCTCAAAATGGTGTGTTTTAGGTGCCACCTGCACAAGAGCCAGTCCAGGGGCACTGGCAACAATCTCGCTCGAAAATCTTACAAAGGCCAGTCAGGCGGTACTGGCAACGACCACGCTCAAAATGGTGTATTTTATGTGCCACCCGCACAGGAGCCAGTCCAGCGGCACTGGCAACGATCTCGCTCAAAAGACCTTGGACATGCCGCGGGCACAAGTGCCAGAAAGGCGATGCTGGGCATAGGTGCCATCACAATTTTGCTTTCGCTTGCCCCAATAAGTCTTCGCAAGCTGAGTTTCATGTCCAATGAAGGAGACAATGTTGGCATGGGTGCCAGTCGTCGAATTTTACTTGATTTCGATTTCACTTGCCTCAACAAGTCTTCGCAAGTGGAGTTTGGTGTCCAATGAAGGAAGGTACGCATAAGTGGACTGGCTGAGGCCTTAGATTTAGATCTCACTTGGCTTGCTGGGTTTTCTCACGCACAGCATTTGGCAGAGTATCTACAGCTGGAGGCCCTTCCTAAACGCCAACCACTCAGAGAGTGTAATGGGTGCTTTTACGTGCCATCGGCATGAAGGCCAGTCAGGGAGTACTGGCAACGGCCACACTCAAAATGGTGTATTTTATGTGCCACCCGCACAAGAGCCAGTCTAAGGGCATTGGCAACGATCTTGCCCGAAAGTACTTACACATGCCGCATATGCATATGTATATAACTAAGTGTATATGTCTTTATGTTTGCTTCCCCGCCTTTTGATAACCACTGTTGGTTTGTTTACATCCCTGTAAGTAAGAAGTTTGGCAAAAGAACCAATAGAATAAATATCACACACACAGCAACAAGTAAAAGAATAAAAGAAACGAATGCAAGACCAATTTCTTTACATTTCATGGTGCTTTGATGTTTTCTTTTTCCACTCTTTCCATTCTTGGGAGCCCCAGCTGTAGCAAAGTAAAGTAAAGTTTACCTTCTCTAATCATACCAACTCATAAGGGCTGGTTTCCCGGTTTCATGGCATATGAATTACCCCCTGGATAGGATGCTAGACCATTGCAGGATGACAGACCATTGCAGGATGACAGACCATTGCAGGATGACTCACTTTTGCCAGCTGAGTTGACTGGAGCAACATGAAATGAAGTTTTTTGTTCAAGAATATAATGCATTGTCCAGTCCAAGAATTGAAACCATAATCTTACGATCACAAGTCCAACACCCTAACCACTAAGCCACGTTCCTCTACAAGTAGCACATAAATTCCTTACCTGGATGGGACGCCGGGCCATCGCAGGATTACACATTTTCACCAGCTTCCATTTTGTTATAAGGGGACCTTAGAACATTACTCTGCATTTCCTCAACCTGCTTCAACTATGAAGACCAAACCACACGATTGGCCTTAATTTTTACCTGACTGTGTGTAGCATGCTTTTGCAGCATGGCTTTGATGTCAGCAGGTAGAATGTTGCTGAGTTTCTGAGTCAAAGATTATGAAGGGGAGTGTGTGTGAGAGAGAGAGAGGGAGAAGGAGAGAAAGAGTGTGGGAGAGAGAGCAGGAGAGTATATATGTAAGTCAATGTTATGCGTATATAACAAAAGAAGAGAATTCATACAAGCTCAAATCAGCTGTGTGGTCGTTCGACAAGAAATCACCGAACCCTCATATGTCGTCTAACGACAGGAGAGTCA
>NW_026414992.1:0-293 GCF_001194135.2 Octopus bimaculoides | reverse complement strand
ATGTATATATGTGTGTATATATATGTATATATGTGTGTATATATATATATTTATGTATATGTATATATATGTATATGTATAAATATATGTATATATGTATGTATATGTGTAAATATATGTATATATACATATATGTGTAAATATATGTATATATACATGTATATATAAAGATATATGTTTATATATATGTTTATATATATATATATATGTGTGTATATATATATGTTTATATATTTGTATGTGTATATATATATATATGTATGTATATATATATCTATATATATGTATATCAG
>NW_026414991.1:0-435 GCF_001194135.2 Octopus bimaculoides | reverse complement strand
TACATACATACATACACATACATATATACATACAAACATTGATAAATACATAGAAGAGTACATTGGCACACATAATACAGACATATATAGAATTATGCATTGATATTAACATATGTATATATGTAGGTATCAATGTAAGCACCTATATACGTACAGCGTATCTGTATAGCTGATATAATTCATATCTGCTTATATACAGATACACACTAGCAATATATATTCTATATCAATATCTATCTAATTATCTGTCTCCAGCTAACTGTTATCCTGGCACTCTGTATTCTGCTTGACTTTGTTCCTCTCCCTCATTTATAGATAGACACATACTTATATGTATTCATTTACACAGACACAAATGCGTAGGGATATGATTGTATATATACATATACATAAGGGTGTGTATTGTACGCATATATATATATATATATATATATA
>NW_026414990.1:0-351 GCF_001194135.2 Octopus bimaculoides | reverse complement strand
GTTGGAGTATCACTTGTTCCATGAACAGCATGTTGGAGAGTTCTAACAAATATTTTGCTTGGCTTTGTTCATGCAGTGACATCCGAGAGAGGATGTGACCTTTAGGCCATTTAACATTTGGGAGGTTAAAGTCGGCTAGGAAAAGTATATTGATGTGTTGGTCCAGATTTGTCAAGACCTCTTCTATGCGTCTGAGGCTGTCCTCAAATTTACCCTACTGCTTTGCGGTATTTGGTGGACGGTATGTTGAGCATACAACTACATTAATTTGTTTTATGTGTACTATTAAAGTATCACAGACAGAGTTTAAGTGTGATAGGAGTAGTAGGGGTGTGACATCTTCTCGGATGT
>NW_026414989.1:0-280 GCF_001194135.2 Octopus bimaculoides | reverse complement strand
TATATATATATATATATATATATATATATAGACATTTATGTCAACACCGCATGTATAAATACAAGATTAACTCCCCTTTACAGCCCCATTATACATAAAACATTCTTCTCCCATTTTTATAGGGTTGAAATCATCTTATTAACTCCCAATTCTAAATTCCAAATTTCCTTTTTTCCTTTTCTTCCCTCCTTGTCTAACGTACTGTCTCGTAGCATTCCAACCTCCAACGTTTTTTTCAAATAAGTTACGTAGCAATCTTCTCTACCTACAGTTATCATAT
>NW_026414988.1:0-239 GCF_001194135.2 Octopus bimaculoides | reverse complement strand
TATTATATGTATATATACATATATATATACAGGCATGATGCACATGTAGGAATATTACTTCATTGATTGACGAAAACATATTACCCAAATCCATCTTCGCCGCTCCGCTATCTTTCTTTCAGTCTCCACATATATATGTATATCTATCATGTCATATATATATATATGATATATATATATATGTATATGTATATATATCATGTCATATATATATGATACATATATATACATATGTATAT
>NW_026414987.1:0-216 GCF_001194135.2 Octopus bimaculoides | reverse complement strand
GTGTGTGTGTGTGTGTTGTATGTGCATGCGTGTGTATTATGTAGGTGTTTGTGCACTTATATCTATATATGTATGCGTGTGTATGTATGTACGTGTATGTACATTAGTGTGTATGTATGCATGTATATCTATGTGTGTTTGTGTGTGAAATGGATATAAATGAATATGCATGTGTGTGTTTATGTATGCGTGTGTGCCATTGTATATACGTATTTA
>NW_026414986.1:0-208 GCF_001194135.2 Octopus bimaculoides | reverse complement strand
TTTATCATGGTTTGGTTTCGAAGTTAGGTTTTGCTCTATAATTATTTCCTCTCAGTGAAGTGAATTTCCTTATTTAAAAGTGTTAGCAATGGTTGAGTTTGGGTTTATATTTTTGAATGAAGAATGTTTCCTTATTCAATCTAATTTGTGTTGGTGTATTAATGGCACATTAATAGAAAGGAAAGATTATAAATTGTGGTAGCATTTG
>NW_026414985.1:0-224 GCF_001194135.2 Octopus bimaculoides | reverse complement strand
ATAATAATTTAAGTAACCATATGAGTGTGTGTATGTATGTATGTATGTATGTATGTTTGTACGTATGTATATACTTGTATGTATGTCATTATTCAGTTCTATTTCAAGATTTTTGCCAATAGAGAATGAGCCGGTTTCTAACCTAGATCCAAGGTTCCTTCATTGGAATTTCAGCAACATCAACAGGGTATTTTTGTATGTATGCATGTATGTATGTATGTATG
>NW_026414984.1:0-277 GCF_001194135.2 Octopus bimaculoides | reverse complement strand
TAGTGGATGGAGGTGGTGAGAGTGGAGTGATGAATGCTGATCGAAATGTCGAGAATGGTGACTGAAGTGTTGAATATATATATGTCTATAATATATATATATATCATAGTATATATATATATAATATAGTATATTTATATATATGTATATAATATATATCTATATGTAATATATATATATATTTGTATATCTATATATATAATATGTATATATATGTAATATATGTATATCTATATATATATGTTTATCTATATATATATATATATATATATATATA
>NW_026414983.1:0-515 GCF_001194135.2 Octopus bimaculoides | reverse complement strand
ATATATATATATATATATATATATATATATATTCAAATACACACACATGTATGTGTGTACGAATATATACTGTGGGGGTTGCATTGTCTGGGAAACCATATGTTTATTTACGAAATTCCATAAAGAAACATAATAGCGAATATAAATAGGCAATGGAGGCACACACACACACATACACACACAGGTATGCAAGTATGTATGTATGTATGTATGCGTGTATGTAGAAAGATAGAAAAGGAAGGGAGAGATAGATAACTACAAAAGCATTCCAAAATGCTGGCTCCCACATTTCTATGCATACACGCACATGAAGAACATGCCGAAGATATATATATATATATACACACACATACATATACGCATATATATATGTATATGCACATAAATATTATTTCATTCTTATCTCAATTTATGCTATTATATTCTACATGTACGCAAATATATATTTAATTTTTTATTGGCCTCAGGAGCTAAACATAGATGGGACAAACAAGGACAGACAAAGGGATTAAGTC
>NW_026414982.1:0-519 GCF_001194135.2 Octopus bimaculoides | reverse complement strand
GGTCGGCCCGAGGCTATAGTAGAAGACATTTGCCCAAAGTGCCACGCAGTCGGAATGAACCCGGAACCATGTGGTTAGGGAGCAAGCTACTTTATTTCATAAATATTTGCCATAAAGGCATTACAAAGAGGGGACGAACAAGGACAGACAAACATAAAAGGGGTGAAGTAGCTGTATCGATTAAATATTTACAATTTTACCACACAGCCACTCCTGCGCCTATATATCATATTTAAGCTTTTTTTGCGTACCCTTAGTTCTAACGACATATGCCAAAGATTGTGATTGCATATAATGCATAATTTAATAACTTTATTCAATTTACAATATTTTTATCTGCCTCATCCTCCCTTGTAATATAACATTTATAATTCTTTATAATTCGTTGCATTCCTATAAATTCTTTTAACGTCTGATAACATCTACGACTTTTATAATTCTTTATAATTCTTATAAATTCTTTTAACATTTTCTTAATACCCGCTATAATTTTAAATCATTATAGATCTAACCTATCTA
>NW_026414981.1:0-377 GCF_001194135.2 Octopus bimaculoides | reverse complement strand
CAGTTGAGTGAGAAACCAACAAAACTCTTTGTAACACCGAAGATGTTATAAAGGGGAAGGTTATGGGAGCATTCACTAACTTAAACAAGGAAACTGTCCAGAAGAATAGCAGGAGATTCCGAAGTCGTCTGGTGACAGTGGTTCAATGGTTGTAGGCAATGGGGATTTTATTGAATAAACTACTCTTTAGTATTTCAAGATATTTTTATGTAATTTTGGTAAATATACCTGTTAAAATCAGATGTCAGTGCTATTCTCATTTTTGCGTAATTTAGACGAAAATTCATTCACCACCGCACCCTGTATATATATACTTGTGCGTGTGTGTGTGCGTGTGCACGCGCGAGTTTGTGTGTGTATGTATGTATGTATGTATG
>NW_026414980.1:0-386 GCF_001194135.2 Octopus bimaculoides | reverse complement strand
ATTGAATTCTTGTATATAAGCAACTGAATGAATCTTCTACTAAAAGGCAAATGCTAGATTTTTCAATGAAATATTAAGAAGAAAACTCATTTTGGTAGATTAGAATAAACTATGTGATAGGGGGTCTGAAGAAGCTACAATCTCCAAAAGGTGATGAAACTGCATCTGGCAAAATAGCTTGGGAAAAATTTATATTGTTTAAGGATCTTGGGAGACCTAAGAGCAGAGGTGGGTAAAGGGAGAATTTAACCAAAATTATCTGATATAATCATATAAATTTATACTTCAAAGACGATATGATAAAGGGCAAAAATGAATTAAAACACTGTGATTTGCTGTCTTGTGTATACTGTATTGAACAAACATATGTCAATACAGCAATGATT
>NW_026414979.1:0-754 GCF_001194135.2 Octopus bimaculoides | reverse complement strand
AGTACTTATTTTATCGAACCCGAAGTATGAAAGGCAAAGTCGACCTAGGCGGAATTTGGACGAAAAACTTAAAACTGACCTGATGCCATAAACATTCAGCCCGACGTGCTTACGATTCACGCCTTGCAAATGTAACTAATAATAATGTTGCGTTATATTCATTCTTCGTATTCTTCCTTGTGTTACATGTTATTCTTTTTAAGACATACACATTGATTTGTGCTTTTACCAGTGATGTCCCTGGAGTTTTTGCCTCAATCGACGTTCAATTTTTATCCAAGTTCCAATTCGAGATTACAGATAACCACGAGTTTAGTTTGTGTGATGCATTAAAAATACAATTATTTTCTATCATTTCTGAAGTTGACATGGTTTGCAGAGTGTGCTCCTGAATCATCTGCACTTTCCGGTCTAGAGACGATCCTATCAATTTCCTTCTCTTCTCTACCTTCGCCCGTCCTCACCTTGAATGCTGTTATTATAAAAATTGAAGCACCTCAGAGATCGATCAGTGAAACAATAGACGACATATCAAGTCTTGAATATTGGGATTATCTCGAGGAATTCAAACTTTATTCCCTCCAACTCTGTGGACGCTGCATAATGTGGAACGTATTTCAAAAGCATTGTCCAAGTGATGATGGCATCAACTTTAGAATTCATCCAAGGTTTGTTCCCTGTGCCATCTGTCCTCTACAAAAATTATGCTCGTATGCATAATATATATATATATATATATATATATATATATATA
>NW_026414978.1:0-220 GCF_001194135.2 Octopus bimaculoides | reverse complement strand
ACACTTTCTTCTTGGACCCCTACTGACATTCATGGCATTGATTTCTTTAGGTATGGTTGATTGTTCATCATTAAGAACTTTTCAATTGTTGTGCACTGATTTCTTTAGCTCTACACATCTGTGCAGTTTTTTCCAAATCAAGATCGTGTTCTCTCAATAACCGCATTCACAGGCTATCACTAAGAATTCCACAGACAATTCTGTCAAGTAAAGTAGTACA
>NW_026414976.1:0-526 GCF_001194135.2 Octopus bimaculoides | reverse complement strand
ATATATATATATATATAAATAACTGTGTATACGTGCATATCTACTTACAAGTATATGAACTAAGTCATAGCTCGATCACCGAGGTAATTGCCGAAGTATTTTGATGTGTGCCGTTAAATACAAATATGTGTGCATATATTTACGAGTGTGAATTTTCTTCTAATTTTGCTTTCACATATTTTGATATCACTTTTTGATGTGGCTAATTATGTATGTATGTATGTATGTATGTATGTATGTATGTATGCATGTAGTACTTCATGTATTTCTGAAAAATATCAAAAGAAGAGGGTATTTTCCTGAGTCAAATATATTTGCACGATATGTATATGCACAATTTTCCAGCCACTTGTGTGTAATTCGTAAACTAGGTAATGTATGATGCAGAATGTCCCCTCCACTCCTTTTCTAATATATACAAATACACATAAGCACACTTATAAATATCTATACACATACATATACATATAGAATAAACATTCACTGAAACGCACGTATACATACATATATATATATATATATATAT
>NW_026414975.1:0-203 GCF_001194135.2 Octopus bimaculoides | reverse complement strand
TTATAATGCTATATTCGTATACACAAGTTCGTGCCAAGTGGCGAGAAAGCAAGCGTTTGATTTAAACTTCTTATTTGTTATATCTATCTATCTATCTGTGTGTCTGTCTGTCTGTCTGTCTGTCTGTTTGTCTGTCTGTCTACGTTATATATAACATATTTACATATATGCATATGTACACCTGCTTATACATACTTATGTAT
>NW_026414974.1:0-243 GCF_001194135.2 Octopus bimaculoides | reverse complement strand
TATATATATATATATATATATATACATACATACATACATACATATACTCATATCTATTTATCTATCTGCATATATGTGTGTAAGTATGTATGTATCCACGTGTTTGTGTGTGTGTGTAAGTGTGTAGTCTTTTATGCATTTCAGTATACAGATTTCCATTGATATGGAATTCGAATGTCTTTCTCTTTTTGTATCTCTCTCCCTTCCTCTCTCTCTCTCTCCCTTCCTCTCTCTCTCTCTCTC
>NW_026414973.1:0-464 GCF_001194135.2 Octopus bimaculoides | reverse complement strand
ATTTGAGGTATGACTTTTAATATATACTTAGAATACATTTTAACCTTTCCAACCCTCTGATAGTAGTCCTACATTTTCTCTAAGTTATTCTGAGCCTTTTTCGAAAACCTTAGCTTTATTTCTCTTAATTTAGTCCTGTTTTTCTAACTCTATTCCTCTCCCTCTTCCCCTTTCTTTCTGTTTGGATTTTGGCCATTAATATTATAGTTTTACCCATAAATAATACCACCCCACATTAATTTACATCTTATTTTAACTGGATATGTTTATCTTGTTCTAATTATTATTGTTCCCTATAGTTTTGAACTTAGTAGTTCCTTGCTTCATTGTATTATTCTATTTATACTGTAGAATAGATATATTTCTTTAATATCTTGACCTTAATTCCCTTACCTTAAATTTTTTTCAAAATTCTTACCACTCCTTATGGTGTTGCCCTTCCATTTCCTTTTTTTTTTTTTTTT
>NW_026414972.1:0-612 GCF_001194135.2 Octopus bimaculoides | reverse complement strand
GTCTTGCATATTTTTACTGTTCCACTTACAGATTGCACTTGTAATGTACGTATCAGCTGGTCAATTTTTCTTTCTGAAAATCCCAGTTTATCCAGATTCTCCTTTAAGCATTTACTAACAAAGCATAATACAGCAATTATTGATGGTATGAATATGAATTCATAAACTGGATATAGAAACTGGAGCTTTCGAAGCAGTTGGCTCTGCTTCGTGTCAATTCTACTGTCTTCTTCACGCTTCCGGACAACGATCCCATGCGTGGTCTTTTTTTTCTTGTATGCTGAGTGCTTTCCCTCCAGATCTTCTGTGAAGTAAGATATCCTAGCTGTTTCGGGGCTGTATGGGAGATCATCAGGTAGAGAGTGTTTCTTGAGGAGTTCACTGCTAAATCGTACAATGTTGCTCACTTCACTTTTCATGTATGTATGCATGTATGAATGCATGCATGTTTATATGTATTCATGTATATGGGAAGATTTGTATGTTTTGCTTTATGTATGTATTCCCATGCATATAGCTGCATATTTAGAAATGCACGCATATATCTAAATGATAAACTTCTAGATTTTTACAGTTCCAGTGATGGATTGGATCTATAGTCTTCGAATTAGT
>NW_026414971.1:0-228 GCF_001194135.2 Octopus bimaculoides | reverse complement strand
TTTCTTAACTTATTTTGAAGGGAATTTTAAATACTCACAGGATATTGTAGGTATTCCAGTCTTCAAGAGTTGTTTTCTCCCCGTTGTCCTGCTGGGTCATATTAGTGTTTCTATGGCTTTTGGCTACTGAATGGTCAGAGCAGTGAGGAACATGTCCAGCCGCTGTCAAGGCTGGCGCTCCTTCCCTATTATTATTATTATTATTATTATTATTATTATTATTATTAT
>NW_026414970.1:0-291 GCF_001194135.2 Octopus bimaculoides | reverse complement strand
GTTCCGTTGATCGGATCAACTGGAATCCTCGTCGTCGTAAGCGACGGAGTATGTTTGAATGCATGTTGTTTTCTTTTTCTCTCTTTAATTTAAAGTTAATTTTTATCGGCTACCTGCTTGGTAGCAAGGTTGTAAAGGAAAGGATCTTACTTTGTTCATCATTCTTTCAACGTTAAGCAGATGGTGAAGACTTTTGTTGTTCTAGATATCGTGATCAGCTGCAGTGCATGAATGAGGAGATGCATTCTCTCCCTCAAGAACCCAAGTTCAGCCACACTTTGCTCCAGGCGA
>NW_026414969.1:0-224 GCF_001194135.2 Octopus bimaculoides | reverse complement strand
ATCATTATACATTCCTACGGTCTGGGTTTGTTGTCTTTCGTTGTTTACTTCGTTTTTATTTGACATATTATGTCTGCCTTCGTATTATACAGTCCCAGTGCTTGTGATATTATTTGGCACTGCTGTGTGGTTACTATCTATGTTTTCCTGATGTATTTTTCATTTTAAGTGTTCTATTTCTATTTCTGGTACTAATCTTTTTTTTTTTTTGCTTTTTTTTTTTG
>NW_026414968.1:0-348 GCF_001194135.2 Octopus bimaculoides | reverse complement strand
CCCTAAAAGACCATAAAGATAATTTTAATAGAAACCCTAAATGTAGATTACTTAATCCTGCTAAGACTGAAATTGGGATTATTAGCAAAAATATTTTAGACCGGATTTTAATTAAGTTAGATAGTGATTTAAATTTACGAATTTGGAAAAATAATAAGTCAGTTATAGATTGGTTTAAGGGGATTAGTAATAAGCGCAGCTGCAAATTTACGCAGTTCGATATTGTTGATTTTTACCCATCAATATCCAGATCTTTGCTCCTGAATTCGCCAAGCAGTATGTCAACATCGATAGCTCAGAAATAGACATTATAATGCACGCCAGAAAATCGCTACTTTTTCATGAAGG
>NW_026414966.1:0-467 GCF_001194135.2 Octopus bimaculoides | reverse complement strand
ACACACACACACACACACACACACACACACACACACACACACACATCCGCTTAGTATCAAAGGTCGGAACCCTGTACTCAATAATTTGGTAGTGATTAATGATATTTTATTTTAGTTGAGTCAGCCACTTGTTACACCGAGTTCCACCTGTAAGCACGAAGTTTACAAATTTGTCACGATAATTTTGTTTCCATTAGACTGTGTATACACATTCATAAGTGTACACGGATCTCTCTCTCTGTGTATATGTACGTATATACAGAAATAACAGAATATTCATAGATACGCACGTACAAATGTCGCTACATCTTTCAATCCTTTTGCTCCACACATATCCATCTTCTTCGATATACACACATAGATACACATATAGATACACATATAGATGCACACACATAAATATTTACATACACTCACACTCACGCACACATATGCGCGCGCATACACACACACACACACACACACAC
>NW_026414965.1:0-298 GCF_001194135.2 Octopus bimaculoides | reverse complement strand
TATATATATATATATATATATGTCCTTGTGGTGTGTGTGTGAGCAACCGTATGTGTGTGAGGGTGCACGTGTATGTGTGTGTGGGATATGTGTGGGCGTCTATGTATGGGCGTCTATGTGTGTGTGAGTGTGTTGTATTTATCAGGGGTTCTGTGTATGTCCGCGTGTGTTGCGTTTATCCGGGTGACGTGTATTTGTTGTGATTGTTGGGATTGCATTGTTTGTATATGTGTGTGTTTTCCTTTTGAGTGTGTGTTTGACTTTTTACTGGGAACAGGCATATTGTGTTTGTGTGTGT
>NW_026414964.1:0-244 GCF_001194135.2 Octopus bimaculoides | reverse complement strand
GTGGGGTGGGGCTGATGGTAATGGTAACAATGATGATGATAATGATAATGCTGCTGCTGTTGCTGATGATGTTGTTGTTGACGTTGTTGATGACAATGATGCTGCTGCTCCTGCTGCTGCTACTGATAACAACAACAATGATGATGAGGAGAAGGAGGAGGATGGTGGTGGTAATGGTGGTGGTGATGATGACAATGAGGATGATGATGATGATGGTGATGATGATGGTGATGATGATGATGGT
>NW_026414963.1:0-209 GCF_001194135.2 Octopus bimaculoides | reverse complement strand
CAGCATGGCCACAGTCAAATGACTGAAATAAGTAAAAGAATAAAAGAATACATATATACACATATATTTGTACCATGTCCTTGCGTTATTGTCTTTTTTCTTGTTTGTTCTTCTTTATTTGGATTCACTATATATATATATATACATACACACACTCACATATACATGTATACACTCACATATATACATGTACATACACTCACATATAC
>NW_026414962.1:0-332 GCF_001194135.2 Octopus bimaculoides | reverse complement strand
GGAAATGGTGGAGTGGAGTGATGTCGGTGGATGAGACGATATTGGCTGTGCTGGCAGCTAGATATGATGATAGGTTGGTAGTTAGGATAGGATAATAGATGAGTGTGCATGTATGTATATAAGCGCGTGTGTATCTATGCATTCTTGTATATGTGTGCATATATATCTGTGTACGCATACATACGCATATAGAATCTATATATACATAGGTGTGAATGTGTTCTTGTGTGTATATGTATATGCATGTAACTATACATGTGTGAAACTCTCTGTATGCCTGTATTTGTATGTATATGTGCAGTGAAGCATGCCATGATATGTGTGGATCGTTT
>NW_026414961.1:0-521 GCF_001194135.2 Octopus bimaculoides | reverse complement strand
TAAGGTGGGCGGGCGTTACAGACATATATTTAAAGTCAGGAAATTTCTTTTATCTAGACATATGGAGACGAACACGCGTCTCTTGTCTTCAATACATTGGCTGCTATGTTAATTATTTTAACGCAACTATTCACTATTTTAAATGCAAGCTGCATGTGCCATGGTTTGCATGTAGCATGGGTTTGCCATTTTTATCCATGCTCCATTTTATAGAGTTAGCTCTTTAATCCTCTGTATTTGAGCTTCTATTGTGATAATGAAATGCGTTAGCCATATTGCTTTATTTTAATTTGAGTGAATGTTTATATTGTTTGTATTGAATTTTAAAGGTGTTTCCTGTTAACCAGATTACGGAATATTGAATTCTGTCAGATTATTTTATATCAGCTTTACTTACCAGCATTTTTCTACAGGCATTTTCAATATATACATGAAAAATATGTATAACTATGGCATATGTATGCACTGTATATATTCGTGTATGAATGTAAGAATATATATATATATATATATATATATAT
>NW_026414960.1:0-502 GCF_001194135.2 Octopus bimaculoides | reverse complement strand
CACGCACGCACGCACGCACGCACGCACGCACGCACGCACGCACACATACACATACACACACTCACACACACACTCGCATATTCTGACGATAGTAGAATTAATTTTCTAGGTCGTTCAATTTTTCTCAACTGATCAATGGGCCAGTTAAGTAAACTTATCAATAACGAACCTATAACGACCACTGGAAACAACTGCAAGTCAAATTTACTACGATAAAGAAAATTATGCAATGACCATTATTTATGCCGTGTCTTGTTTTTCACTAGGTAACTGGGGCACAACCGCGTGGATTTACGATATAGAATGGCGATGAACTATAACCTCGGACTCTGCCACAAGAATACGCGAAGTTCTTAACTAAACAATATTGCTTGCCTGGTGTACTAACAGAGAACTTATAAAGTATTTTGCCCGGCTTGATAATCCTTCCTATTAAATCTGTTAAAATATATAAATTTAGATAAACTTAGATATGTTTCGACCAAAGATTGGTCCAGGCCAT
>NW_026414959.1:2720-3465 GCF_001194135.2 Octopus bimaculoides | reverse complement strand
ATCGAATGATGGCTCTGTCTAAAGAAGAAAGAATCCCAGATAGAAACAATAATTCTAGAAGGGAATTTATAAATATTAATACGTCACTGCGTCCGTTTCCACTAATAACATGACTTTAACATCAGAGTTAGTGTCTTTAGGATGAGTACAGTACAGTCTGTATTATATGTGGGAACTTGGTTGGTCATCATTTTTTATTCATTTCCTCAGGCGATACTTCAGGATTGAATGAATCACAGAGAGGGATGTTTATTCTTTCTTGCCAGTATGAAGGCCAGTCTAGCTACTGGCAAGAAGAGATAAATATCCCTCTGTGATTTATCCAATAATGCAATATTGCCCGAGGAAATGAATCAATGATGATGATCAACCGGATGCCCACGGATGATACGGACTATACTGTACTCATCTCAAGGATAAGGACGCTAATGTTCAAGTCAAGAGATTAGCCATGTATTAAGTGTTTATAAATTCCATCATAGAATTATTAGTATATATACATACATATATAGCAGTCTCGAGTGTAACTGGCTGAAACTCGACTGACGACTGAAAGCTCCGAATGACCCATCCTTGTTTTTTCCTGTCCTTTTTTGTATCGTCTAACTATCCGAATGTTTTGTTGTGTCGCCTGTTATTTTCTTGTACCATTTTTCGCTTTGTTTATGTATGTATGTATATACACACACACACACACACACACACACACACACACACATATATATATATATATATATATATATAT
>NW_026414959.1:0-1946 GCF_001194135.2 Octopus bimaculoides | reverse complement strand
AAATTTTGTGTAGGTCTCTGAGCAGGTATTGCCAAGCTTTTGACAAAATTTGCTGCAGATTCCCTGCTCAACTTTCTCTGTCATGGTCTATGCGACGATCACACGCTACACATCTTCCTTCCAAGTACTTCTGTAAACAGCGGAAGTGAGCTAGAACGTTAAAACTTAGTACGCATGCACAGCAGAGTTCAAGGTCAATTTGTGCGAAGCGGCTTCACTCTGCGTGTTTTAGCTTCGTTACTATGGCAACAGCCCTGATATTTATTGATCAGACTACGCGCGCGTGTGTGTGTGTGTGTGTGTAATGTATTAAGGTTGATTTTCGACATTGAAAAATCAGTTGGCTAACACAGATTCGGCAAATAACAACAATATTCATGCGCTTCATTCTGTTATAAAACAAACTTCATAAAAATGCAGTTTATACAATACCATACATGAAGAAATCTAAACTGAATGTTAATTAAATTTAGATAATAAAATCAAGTTAAATGATAAACTGAAGTCGTAGAAAAAATAATTAATCATGTTAGAATATATCTGTGAATTAAATGTTTTCTTTCTTTCTTATCTTTCCGTTTGAATTGTTACTTTGCTCAAAGGAAGATAATGCAGCACAAAATTGTATGGATGGGGAGGGGATTGCGCTACAGATTCGTGTGTTACTAGTTTATTCACAGCGTTTTTGTCTGACACACACGCACACACACACACACACACACACACACACACACACACACACACACACACATATACACACACACACATATATATATATATATATATATATATATATATATGATGCTTTCGACGACTAGTCATTAATTAATATCTATTTTATGCACAATACAGCATAAAGCGAAAAAATAAATGAGATAAAAAACGAAAAAGCTTCATTTTGCAAATTAGTTTATGCACATTACAAAAATTTCACTATGTAAATTAGGCAACGCATTACGGTGCTAACCTAATTTACGACTGCTTTATATTGTCTCTGATCTCTGCTGTTGATTAGGGAAGGAAACCATATATATTTCCTCTTAGGAGTCGACAACAAACCGAAAAACGTTCCGTCAGAAGACTCTCTTTACTATCTGCGGTAAATATAAATTGATAACAACGACAATAATATAGGTGGCTGCAGGCGTTAAATATAATAATAAATAACAATCCTTTCTACTATAGGCACAAGGCCTGAAATTTGGGGGAGGGGGATAGTCGATTACATCGGCCACAGTATTCAATTTATCGACCCCGAAATGATTAGAAGCAATGTCGACCTCAGCGGAATTTGAACTCAGAACAAAGCGACAGACGAAATACCACTAAGCATTTCGCCCAGCGTTCTAACGATTCTTATTTCTTTATTGCCCACAAGAGGCTAAACATAGAGGGGACAAACAAGGACAGACAAAGGGATTAAGTCGACTACATCGACCCCAGTGCGTAACTGGTACTTAATTTATCGACCCCGAAAGGAAGAAAGGCAAAGTCGACCTCGGCGGAATTTGAACTCACAACGTAACGGCAGACGAAATACCGCTAAGCATTTCGTCCGGCGTGCTAACGTTTCTGCCAGCTCGCTGCCTTGCCGCCACCACTAATATTCGTGCTCATATGACTTAGCAATCTTCACTCTTGTAGTCTTTTGTTGCCGATGAACTGTTCAACTAATTGTGTTACGATGAAGCAGAATGATGACTGAGCTCGGCCCGGGACTGCTACTCACCATGGTTATTGTCACGAAGTGTTGTTGTTGCCATGGTTTCTTATTTTACGCTTTACTTGTTTTCCCCACTAAATATTATTAACATTGCAACAAGCACTGATCCATCATTCACGTCTAAACATCTAAAATATGTTAGCTACAATCAAATGTTAGCGTCTCTTTGTCTTTCTCTCTCTCTCTCCCCCTCTCTCTCTTTCTCTCTCTCTCTCTCTCTCTC
>NW_026414958.1:0-481 GCF_001194135.2 Octopus bimaculoides | reverse complement strand
TTGCTCCCAAGTGAAACAAGTGCGAAACAAGTAGAATAGAAATCAAGTGTGTACTAAAATACAGTACAAACAGGATATAGGAAAGTGGGTTATACATCATTAGATGTACACCTGCTTTCCTATATTAAATTAGAATGAACTGAACGCAGAACTCCAAACTATCAACTCAACAATATTTATTTATGGTGGAAAATATACAGCTTTACTCTTGGTTGTTGAGACATCTTCTGTGTGTGAGAACATGTTGTTGGGACGTTGGTATGTTGATGTGAGCTGTCTAGCGTGAGTTCGAAAGATAGAGAGAGATAGCTAGAAACGTCCTTGCTCAATCGCTGGCCAGCAAGAAAGAGACAGAATAAAGCGGGAAAGCTTGGATGTTGAATTCCACGCATGCGTGAGACTACGCATACGCACAGCGTTACTACAAGGATAAAAATCAGGAAACAAACCCATGTTTTGCATGTGGAGGTCTACACATGAG
>NW_026414957.1:0-290 GCF_001194135.2 Octopus bimaculoides | reverse complement strand
TTTTGCCGAAGATGGTACATCAAGCTTGTTTATTACTTTTATACATTTAAGAGCAATTTATTGATATATCAGGTCATGTATCCACCTCTTGCTTGGCGTTTTCCTACTTTGTGTCATAGTATAGGCATGTAGAAGAAGAAAGCAGCGGTTTTGCTTAGAGGGATGTAAGAGAGAGAAAGAATATATTATAAAAGGAAAGGGATTAGATACATGAATAAACATATAGGTAGGAAAATAAAATAGAGGTGATAAACATATATCGATGTTTAGCCCCCTGGGGGCAATATATA
>NW_026414956.1:268-499 GCF_001194135.2 Octopus bimaculoides | reverse complement strand
GTTTTGACAGAATTTCTCTGCAAAATTTAAGCTTCAGAAGGAAAGAATTTCATTCAAACTCACTTCTTCAAGTCTATATAATGAAGGTAAATGTACATTTCGAAACTTTCCGTTTGAATAAGCCTTGTTTTGTTTAATTCGTAATTTTCTACAACTCTGTAGTTATGCCATAACTACAGAGTTTGGAAGGTCATAACTTTCCACCGACTTTGGAAGGTCATAACTTTCCAC
>NW_026414956.1:141-258 GCF_001194135.2 Octopus bimaculoides | reverse complement strand
GACTTTGGAAGGTCATAACTTTCCACCGACTTTGGAAGGTCATAACTTTCAGAGAAATGAATATTTCTTAATGAAATTTTCTATGCATATATTATTTATTATGTAAATTCCGAATAT
>NW_026414956.1:0-131 GCF_001194135.2 Octopus bimaculoides | reverse complement strand
AAATTTTCTATGCATATATTATTTATTATGTAAATTCCGAATATACAAAATTTTGCGGTGGAACTGTTTTGTAGTGGGGGTGGGGACAATTTTCGGAAATTCCAACAGAGTCCACTTAAATTCCTCTTAAC
>NW_026414955.1:0-494 GCF_001194135.2 Octopus bimaculoides | reverse complement strand
ATATATATATATATATATATACAGACACACCTTTCTCTTTTCTTTTCACCCTGTAGTACCCGAACATTTGAATAGGTAAACGTGAAAGAACGCATGATAGTCCACAAACAGCCTCGCTTCTGTCTCTTTATCTATCTACTCGTATATCAATATTTCTTGATTTCATTTTCTTTATTGATATTTTTGTTACCGACATGAGTGTGACTTCCCGTAAATGACACAAACATCATGTCAATGAGAGACATTAATTTCACGCAAACATGAAGGTTTGCTGACTGATCGTAAGTCCATATTCCGTCAATCATCTTCTTTGTTCTCAAATATCTCTAATCAGAAGATTACATCGAATATTGACGTACGAAATAAATACGACTGATCGACGAAACTCTTGGTTTCAGTCAGTTTTAATTCTGGGTGACGAAGTTAAATAAATTCTTTGTACCTTATCGGAGTATTGAGTACTCTTTTCCCGTTCGTTTTCATTAACGTGTATA
>NW_026414954.1:0-388 GCF_001194135.2 Octopus bimaculoides | reverse complement strand
TGAGTGTGTGTTAGGATATGTGTGTACATGCGCAAGTGTGTGTATGTATGTGTGTGTATATGTGCATGTGTATGTATGTGTGCGTGTGATCATGGAGATGTGTGTCAAGTTATTTGTGCGTTTTGTTGTGTGTATGCGAGTGTGCTTGAGTATGTATGTGTTTGTGGTTGTGTGTACGTTTATGTGTGTATATAGATGTGTGTGTCTGTGTGGGTTAGGTATCTGTGCATTCCTCTGTGTATGTATGTGTGTGTGCACGCATGTATGTGTATGTGGGTGGGTGTGTATGTATGCGTGTGCGTGCATGTGTGTGTGTGCATGTGTGAATATGTGTGAAAGTAATGTGTGTGTGTATATGTGTATGTATGTGTTGTATGTGTGTGGTGTG
>NW_026414953.1:0-284 GCF_001194135.2 Octopus bimaculoides | reverse complement strand
ATATATATATGTATGTATGTATGTATGTATGTATGTGTGCGTATATGTATGTATGTATGAATTTGTGTGTTTGTGTTTATTCCCACATCATCGCTTGACAATTGATGTTGGTGTGTTTTAGTCCCCGTAACTTAGCAGTTCAGCAAAATAGAGCCATAGAATAAGTACTAGGCTTATTTGTTTGACTAATGGTGGTAAAAGAAAATAAAAGAATATGTATATATATATATGTGCGTGTGTGTGTGTGTATATGTATGTATATATATGTATGTATATATATATAT
>NW_026414952.1:0-638 GCF_001194135.2 Octopus bimaculoides | reverse complement strand
TTTTCTAACTTGTCTATTGACCAGAAATTTAAACCTACCATGAATTTTATTGTGTTTCTGAATAGAAATACTTAATTCTATATTGCCTCACTTCATGTAGCTATTGACAATATATATCAGAACACATGGAATATTGCATGATATAGTCTAGCTTCTTATCCAGGAGGAGATTTGTCTCACATTTATACTTAATACCACTAAATAACAGATGAGTAGCCTCTCTAAGAGGTCTCTGTTTAGTGCTTAGAAGGCACTGTTTTATTATATATTGCCTGATGAATGACAAGAATTGATAACACAAACTAAGCATGGCTGCATGACTAAGAAATTGAGTTTGCAGTCACATGGTTCTGGGTTCAATACTACAGCAGCATCTTGGGGAAATATCTTCTAGCAATAGCCATGTGAGTGAGACTGGAATGACAGAAACTATATAGATGCTCTTTCAATGGTCTGAACCAATTCCTGGCTGGCTGACAAAAATCTATTGTCCAGTTCCATCCCACCGCTTTATTCTTGGGTACATTAAGTCTATTTTGTTGCAAACATTTCTAGAAAGATCTTTGGGCTGAATATAAACTTTATCCCTTCCTCTCAAAGACTCTGCAAAACAAAGTTAAAGGTGTTGTCCTTCTTCC
>NW_026414951.1:0-364 GCF_001194135.2 Octopus bimaculoides | reverse complement strand
TATATGTGTGTGTGTGTGTGTGTGTGTATGTATGTATATATGTATGTATTTATACACGTCAGACATCGTTTCGAGTACGCGGTATTGACAAATCACAAGGATGACAAAATATTAATGTCTATCGCTCCTGTAACGGGACCTGATGCGAGTTATCTCGCTTATCTATGATTTCCATGTGTTTTAACACCAGGCAGATTCATGAGAATATATTCTCGTACGCCTACAATCGCAGACTTCCCACGAATTGACAAAGCACATATCAAGTGTATGTATGTTCGCTATTTTGTGTGTGCGCGCGCGTGTGTGTATATATATATACATTTATATATACATATATATACATATATTTTATATATATATATAT
>NW_026414950.1:0-377 GCF_001194135.2 Octopus bimaculoides | reverse complement strand
CTCTCACTTTCTCTATCTCTATCCCTCTCCCCTGTACTCCTGTATTAGGTGCACTAGATGAACTCTTAAATGCAAGATTATACATACCTTAAGTATAATGGCTAAACGCATTTATACGTAAATATAAGAGATATTAGAGACATGTACATATGAATGTATTCATGTGTATATATATGTTTGCATATACATATATATATATGGACGTAAATACGTACATGTATGAGTATATGTGTTTATATGCATACATATCTACGTGTATACGTGTATGTATGCATTTATGTATAGGTGTATTCATGTCAGCATATATATATGTATACATATATATGTATAGAGAGATAGATAGAGAGATAGATAGAGAGATAGATAGAGAGATAGAT
>NW_026414949.1:0-1166 GCF_001194135.2 Octopus bimaculoides | reverse complement strand
ATATATATATATATATATATATGTATATATATATATATATGTGTGTGTATCTATATGTGTGTGGATATCTATGTGTGTGTGTGTGTGTGTGTATAGATATTATATACATACGACAATATACACACAAAAACATTTATCTAATGTTTGGAAAAACATTTATACATTGACATGTAAGGTATACAGTTTTATTTCCTAAATATAGGCAATAGCGATACACATCAATTACTCTATACACTATTAATAGTAGAAAACTATATGCACTACAGTTATTAATCTGTCCGTGGATAGATCGGTGGAAAGAGTCGAGATTGAAACTAGGTTCTCTCTCCGCGCCCAACCGATAACACCTGTACGATATGTTTAACGGAGGCAGGTGGAAATTGTTTAATAAAAACAAAAAGAAAACAGCGACGGCTTCATTTGCTTCCAGATATGCTGCACAGTGCACTGTTCATGTGCACACACACACACAAACTTTTACATACACATTATACACATAGAAATATATATACACAAACATTAAATGTATATATTTATATACATATGTATAGAAGTACAAACGTACATATGTGTATGTATATATACTTAGGTATGTGTACATGTATATATATATATTTATATATAATGTTAATGTTCGTTTTTATGTTTATAACAAAAATAATTTTACATTAATCTGATGGGTTACTCTATATTTTTGTAAAGTACAAATTTTTTATTCTTCAACAAGATTATTGACAGTGACTTCGAAGTTTCGGCTAGTTAACGCATAAAATTGATAAATATATTTACCACAAGTCAAAGATGAAATTCCAGTTGTTCTCACCAATCATTGTACGTAAGTGTAGCAAAGTGTGTCTCCATGTTGTGTCGGGGGTTGTTGGGGAATTAACGAGAGACGTTGAAATGAGAAGAGTATCGGAACATCCACCTCCTTTTGTACGCCTTACGTCTTCTTCTTCCACTTCTCCTCCTCCTCCTCCTCCTTCTTGTAACTATTACTGCTGCTGTTGATGTGGTTGTTGTTGTTTGGTTGCTGCTGCTGCTGCTATTGTGGCTGCTGCTGCTGTGCTTTTGCAGACATTTGCACTCTTAAGTAATAGCAACAACAACAACAACAACAATAACGCTACTTAGCGGGTCCTTTCTATTTCATTGATGTTTAGCCC
>NW_026414948.1:0-491 GCF_001194135.2 Octopus bimaculoides | reverse complement strand
TATAACCCTGTGTGATGCTAGAGACTCATAGAACTTCAAGTTTCTGTGTCAACAATACAATCATCATCACACCTCTTCAGCTGTCATACGTCTGGTGCCCTCATCATCATCAACTACAAGCATGAATAAGTCTGCACTGCTCATGGAAAGAAAACATCCGTCTTTGGGCATTAGATTTTACAAGAGAACAACTTTTTGGCTTGATTGCCTGAACATGTCTAAAACTCCATTATGTGTTGGTTGAAATATTTATGAAGTAATAAATTAAATGATATAAATATAAAACCACAATAGTGAGTAAATGAATAAATATGTAAATGAATGAAGAATAGATCATAGCTTCTTACAAATGAAACTTGAAAAAATGAGATATCGATGTTAAAATAGTATCATGAACCTTGGAAGCTAATATATATATATATACATATATACATATACATATATTTATATATATATGTATGTATATATATACATACATACATACATACATA
>NW_026414947.1:0-426 GCF_001194135.2 Octopus bimaculoides | reverse complement strand
TATATGTGTGTGTGTGTGTGTGTATGTGTATATGCATACATACATATCAACATACATACATACATATGTGCATAAATGCATGTATGCACTCACACAGAGTAAAATTGATCTACGTGGAATTCGATGATGCCTATTCCAGTTCATAGACCAGCCAGCCCATCAACTGTCATTGAATTTTTGTGTCGTCGTCTGAATATTCTACGTCATGTAATGTACAGGTATTATTAGACTGACATATTGTGTGACAAAGTAGCCATTATGGACCTATAGATTCCTTGCAGTTTTTTCAGCCACAGAACGTGGAATGACATGAGACTACGGTAAAATAATATTTCATATAATCCCACGCTATGGAATCGAACTCGGGAATTAATGATTGAGAAGCAATATTTAAACACATATAAACACATACATGTATATATATAT
>NW_026414946.1:0-242 GCF_001194135.2 Octopus bimaculoides | reverse complement strand
TTTGCAATGTTTGTTTTTGAAAGTGGTGGTTTTCTGATTGCAGCCCTCCTGTGATATCCAGCTTTGTGCAGCTCCCAGCAAACAGTTTTTGTGGAAACTGGATTCTCAAGGTGGTCATTAAGCTCTGCAGTAATTTTAGGAGCTGTACTTTTGTGATCCTTTCTAACAATTTGCGTAAGAGTCCAACGGTTTCTATCTGAAAGTTTTGGTTTTCTTCCAGAGTTTTGTTTCAATGAGGAGGT
>NW_026414945.1:0-548 GCF_001194135.2 Octopus bimaculoides | reverse complement strand
TATATACTAATTGTGATTGATGGTGCAGGGACCTATGTTGCTTAGAAATACGCGGTAAAACCCTCTTAGCCGCAAAGAAGCACATATCTTTGTACTGAGAGGGGAGTTGACCGCCCCACAGCGAGCGAGATCACCCTACTTGAATTCTAGTTTGACCATTCACTATTTTATAAATTTCACATTACGATTTTGCTGAATCAGTCATTGGTTTATAGAGCAAACACTATATACTGACAGTTGGGATTTGGCCAAACCATTCAGTGACAGTGTAATAATCACTGAAGAACATTAATTTCAAGCAAAACGAGAATTCTAGTATGGTGATCTCGCTCCCTGTGGGATTGTTAGCTTCTCTTTTAGCACAAAGACATGTGCTCCTTTGCGACTAAGAGGGTTTTTATCTCTTATTTCTAGCAGTGTAGGTGTTACTCTGTACAGTGAGTCACGATTCGTGAGATTTGAATTATTCCTTTTTGGTTTTATATTGCTTAGAGCTGCCTTCGTTATCTTACACACACACACACACACACACACACACACACGCACAC
>NW_026414944.1:17541-18132 GCF_001194135.2 Octopus bimaculoides | reverse complement strand
TATGCTGTGCGTGAGAAGACCCGGCAAGCCAAGTGAGACCTAAATCTAAGTACCTTCCTTCATTGGACACTAAACTCTGCTTGCGAAGACCTGTTGAGTCAAGTGAAATCGAAATCGAATTAAATTCGACGACTGGCACCCATGCCAACGTCGTCTCCTTCATTGGACACGAAACTCGGCTTGCGAAGTCCTATTGGGGCAAGCGAAAGCGAAATCATCATGGCACATGTGCCCAGCATTGCCTTCCTGGCACTTGTGCCGGATGGCACGTGTAAGGACATTCGAGCGAGATTGTTGCCAGTGCCGCCGAACTGGCTCCTGTGCAAGTGGCATGTAAAATACACCATTTTGAGCGTGGCCATTGCCAGTACCGCTTGACTGGCCTTTGTGCTGGTGGCACGTAAAAGCACCCACTACACTCTCCGAGTGGTTGGCATCAGGAAGGGCATCCAGCTGTAGAAACTCTGCCAAATTAGATTGGAGCCTGGTGTAGCCATCTGGTTTCACCAATCCTCAGTCAAATCGTCCAACCCATGCTAGCATGGAAGGCGGAGGTTAAACGACGATGATGATGATGTTGATGATATATAT
>NW_026414944.1:15984-16694 GCF_001194135.2 Octopus bimaculoides | reverse complement strand
CAAAGTTCTTTCTTTTCTTTTCCACCCGTCAACATCACAGTTAACGAAATCTCTTTTTCTTTTAAACATGTAACGACGAAGTACATTTTAAAGAATATTTAAACAAACCTTCACCGCACGAATTTCCTTTCTTTCAAAACTCCTACTATAATCCACAAGTAGTGACCAACTGACTACTACAATCTCTTGGCTGCCACAGAGTTCCATCTCTCTCTGTCCCTCTCTCTTATTGCTTCAGTCCCTATCGGTTGACTGGTACTTTCTCAGCCTCTGTCTGTCAGACTCCCTGTTCATCTTGGTTGGCTGCTAGCCTTCACACCGGCTCGCGTTCTTCATCCAACTGCTTTGGCCATCCGCCTCGCGCCAACTGCTTGACTCTCGTATTTATGAGAGATACCGTACTTAGCAGTCCTACGTTACCCCCTCCAGAGCTGGGTCAGTCTAGTACGGTTCCTAACTTGTTTTTCTGAACTTTCGCTGACCGGAAAGGGTCAGCGATCACTCCTAGGCTAAAAAATAACTGTACTTGTTCACAAGACAAAGGAAATACCATTATCCTCAACAACCAGAATACGGTTTCGAACCCAGCTCGGGAGATAGGGATATAACATTAATTTGTTTTTCGGTGGTTGCATCACTACCCCTTCCCTAGTTCTTTGTCGTCCCGACAAAAACAAACAACATTTCTAACTCCTTCCTCGATGTCTTTT
>NW_026414944.1:5450-12006 GCF_001194135.2 Octopus bimaculoides | reverse complement strand
TTTATCTCTTTTTGAATTTATTAATCAAATATATAATATATATATATGTATGTATGTATATGTTATATGTGTGTGTGTGTTCTTGATATTGTTCCGAGCAAGTTGTTTTACATCTATTTTTCCTTTGTTTCTTGGCTCCGGTGAGGTGTCACGGAACATTCAGGATGTGAATGCTCCGAGTCCTCTCCCCACCCACACATTCGCAAGCGTGCATTTTTTTTTCATATTCGTTCACAGCAAGTTGTTTTACATCTATTACACTATTTTCTTTTTCTCTTTGAGTTCGGGTCAAATGCTTTAGTTTAACCGAAGGTTCTAGAAGCTTCTTCGTTCGCCAGCAGTCTTTGAGGCTATATATTACACAAGTACGATTTGTCGCTTCTCTCTTCTTCGCCGAACTTCGACCTGGACGCATCGTCATTCTGGAGAGCAGCTAAATTTGTTTACACGTGGTTTAAGCCAAAAGAAATGACTTCTAACAGCAACCGTGTGTGGCAAGCCTTTTATGCTACACGACATGTGCAAGAATTACTCTTACACTACTAACGAACCAATTGTGACGTGGAATTCTTTTGTACATTTTCTATTACATTTCTTTCCATGCAGAACGCGACAAGGCTAAACTGTATGTAACTTTACATTCATGTACAGCTTCACGCGAAGCGTATTGATGGTGAACTCGTATCTTTCTTTATTCCTAATCTTGTAATCGTGTTAACATTTTAGTAACAGTGCTACTACACGCTATGATTAGTGGTAAAAGAAACCTACTACTAGAGGGATGACCACACAACACTAAAATATATGTACACAATCTCTCTTTTAATATATAGAGGCATAGCTCACCCTACGTCGTTAATTGGTTCCAGGAGACATGACTTAAGTCGAATTAACCTGTCACGAGGCTAAACCGATAATAACCATTCCCAGTTCTGTATTTATGAAGGCATTTTCAATGATACATGGTTAATAAAAACCTATTTTAAGCTTACAAACAAAAATTTTTTAATTTTTAAAACAGTACAGTAAAAAATAAAGTAATCTAAACTTACGAATACAATTTGGCGGTGTTTACCGTATATCGTGGGCGCTTTATTTATAAATGCACTTTGCAATAAGACATGGTAAAATTAAATCTTTTTTTAAGCTTAAAAAACAAACTCAGTAATTATTACTATTTTGCAAAAGTAAACAAAAAAAAAACTAAATTTACCAATATGTACATACAATTTGGTGGTTTACATCGCGGATGTAGATGGCTGTGGAACGTCGACATCAACTGTAACTCTAGCTGTTCTTGTTGTTCAGTGCACTTAAAAAACCAGTTGAGAGTTCCTTGAACTGTCTTCTTTTCATTGAGGATTACATTATAAGCAGCAAAAGCTTTGTGACAAGCCCCATAATCTTGGAAAAGCGTTGAGCATTTGGATCCATATCCTCGAACATAGAAAGACCTTTTTCGATATTTGCAAATACTTGCTGCATTTTCTGAATGGTAAAGTGACGTGGCTCAGGTTCGACTTCTTGTTTATTTTACTGCTTGTGAAGCTCTATCAAATCTTCGTTTGTCAGGGGATGCTTGTCTTTTCCAAATAAATCTATAAAATCCTCCTTCTCCAAATCCATTTCCAGTTCTTTGCTCGTAGTCACCAACGTTTTGTTGATGACAACATTATCAAACCCCTTAAAATCATTCACGAATTGTGGGCATAGTTTCTTCCATATACCATTCATAGCCGTGCTCTGTACATCATTCCATGCCGCTGCTATGTTCTGTACAGCCTTGTAGATATCGTATCTCTTCCAAAAGTCACAAAGTATGATGAACTCATCAAGATCAGTCGCAGCTATTGCTTGCTGCAGTGTACACTTCATATAGTAACGCTTGAAGATAGCGATTATTCCCTGCAGAAGAGACGTGGTGTTTGGAGGAAGGTATATGATGGAAACGGTGGGGTCAAAATGTACAATGTTTTGCAGGTGGTCAGAAGCTTTATCTAAGATAAGTAAAACTTCAAAAGGAATCCCCTTCTTACAGTACTTCTCTGCTGCTGAGATAAATGATTGAAGAACCAATCTTCAAAAACAACAGTAAACCATGCTTTTGAATTAACCACTCAGGGGGAGATGCCTTGGGTATGTTCTTCTGGGCATGGGAGTTGTGTGCATGATACACAAGCAATGGCTTTAACTTAAAATCTCTTGCCCAATTACCTCCCAACATAATAGTCACATGTTCTTTTGAGACTTTGTAGCTGGAATAGTTTTCTCTCCCTTGGAAATGAATGAATGGTCTGGCAACTTTTTCCAATACAATCCAGTTTCATCTATGTTAAAATCTGTTTGAGAAGAAAGCCATTTTCTTTGATGATTTTCTTTAATACATTAGGAAATTCTGCTGCTGCTTGTTCATCAGCTGATGCACTTTCACCTTACTTCTTAATCGAGTGATAACTTCTTTGCTCCTTAAATCTCATGAACCATCCTTGACTTGCTTTGAACTCTATATCTCTCCCATCTGGATATTTTTCCTTCAGGTCCTCAAACAAAGACAATACCTTCTCTTGAATGATTTCTTGATTAATAGTAGCATACTGACAATTCAACCTAACAATCCAAAGGGAAAGAAGACTTACCATTTCTTCAAAGATTTTGCCTCTTTTCTTATTGGTGACAGTGTTTATCCCTGGGACTTCAGATTTGATATGTGCTAAAATCTTGTCCTTATTATGAACAATTGTTGATACAGTTGTCCGACTCATCCCAAAAGATCGTGCAATTGCTACCACTTTTTCATGGCGTTTTATCACAGTCAGTTTATCTTCCAGAGTTATATATAGCATGGCACTTAGCACTTTCACTACGGATTTTCTTTGGAGCCATGGGAGCAAAAAATTAAGTCACAAATGAATGAAAATGAGAAAGTATCTGATAATCTGACATAAACAAATCTGAATTCAAAACAATCGCAGGAACCACGAGTGACGACAACACCTAACAATAGATATTGGAACTACAGTGCAATATGAGCTCCAAAAGAACGATAAATAAGACAACACAGCTGATTTCATGATTTCGTTTACTAAGCTACACTACTGTATGGTGAGTATCTTAATATTTACTGTACATAATTTAATATGATTTTATATGCTTTTGCTTTTATTTATTGTACAGTAACATGACTTTTAACAGTTTTCTAGTGATTTTATGATTCCAATATTTGTGGTGGAGACATAAAAGTCAAGTAAAATGACTTAACTTGATTTTTATTTTTCCATATATTATTTTTGAAAACCGAGGTATAATTGAGAACAACTTAAGCTGAGGCATGCCTGTATAGAGGAGAGAAGGAAGAATTTATTATGAATATCAATATGTTCAGGGAAAATACCTTGTGCTGAACACACTTGTCTGTGGAGTGCTCAGCCACTTGCACAATAGTTTCATGAGCAGGCTTTTCTGTTGGTTGAATCAACTGGAACTCTCATCAGTGTCACTGATGGAAGCTAGATTTTAACTGATTGGTTTTTGTCTGACTTGTAACATCTTCGAACTTTTGCTTGTATTTTATTTTACTTGATCTGTTAGAAATAGTAGCCAAATTTATCTCAGCAATGCATTTATTCTCTTTTTTTTTTTTCTTCACAGTTGACAAATTTTCAGTTTTCTGATCGTTTCTTGTGGAAACCTTTGAAATGAGACACCATCCAAACACCACAAATAGAATTTACTTGAGATTTAGGTGAAAAAAATAAACTACTCTTTTGAATGTTAAAAATTTTTGTGATGTCTTTGTTAAGAATTTGGAGCAGACTTTAAATAGCATTCTTGAGTATTGATCTCCAATGAAATCCTGACCACAATTTTTGCCTTGTAGCTAGTTCTAACTTACTATCCTGATGGTAATCCATCATTTTGATCCAAACATTTCCTAGTTTTGTCACCACATGGCACTTCTCAGCCAGCATCATTCCACATACAAACATGATATTGAAACCACATCAGTACACAATTCCATTAACTAGCAGAACTGACAAGGGTGTTCCCCCCCAAAGAAGGTTCCGCACCACAGAGAACTCTTACATTGCCTTCATCTATACCAACACAAAATCCCTCAGTTCAACACTTTCTGGATCCTATCCCCACTTTACAGTCAACAGTTCTTGCCAAGCATCTCAAAGGGTTAGTCAACAGCTATACTTTGGCCTCAAAAGAACTACAAATTTACTGCTTCAAAGTTACACACCACACTACAATACTGCACATCTCTGCCAAACAACTTGTAGTATTTATAACTCGCTTGGAAGTGTTCTTTTTATATTAAAATTGGCATTAAGAAACCTCAGGTTATGTTAGTCTTTACATTTCTGCTAAAAGGCAGGTTGAACCAAAAATCTGCTAAGAAATCAATGTTTTTCATCAAGACACTTTTTCCAATGCATCACAGCAACAACTGTCAGCTTTATTACCAGCCAAGTTTCAAATATACTTTAAGAGCAGACAGAATTCTTATATATTAGAACTTTCTGCTTGATCCACCACAGAGTTGATATTGTCCTTAAATCTAATGTAATGTCTAAGAATCTAGCTATGCTTATCTGAGCATTGAGGTGTTCCAACTGGCAAAACAAGATTCAATGACCAGATGTGGCCTATGTTTGTAGCACAGAGTGTCAGAACTTGGTGTTGGAAACATTTTTGTGGATATATTGTCTAACAGTTGTTGATACATCATTATTCATTAAGAAAATCAAGTGATGATCCATTAAGAAAATCAAAGTAAAGGAAAAGTAATCAACTCTAACTAAAGAAGAGTTACTCTACTTCATATATACTCTTTTGTTTGTGATACTACAAGCAAATATACATATCTTACATATATAACATGCACAAACATTGTTGTAGGGTTAAGAAATCTACTTTCCAACCACATGATTTGGGATTCAGTCACATTGTGTGGCACCTTAGAAAAGTGTCTTCTACTATAGCCTCAGCTGACCAAAGTTTTGCAAGTTGATTGGTAGATAAAAACGGAAAAAATCCAGTCATATACAGGGTATTCAGGCCATATTTAACAGTGTGTATAAAAAATAAAGTAAACACAATATCCCATCCAAAGATAAAAAGTATTTTAAAAAATCAAGTCAACTAGATTATTGTGAGGAGAAAATAGTTTACTCAGAGTAGCTGTCCTCAAGTTCCACCACAGCCTCAAGAATGCTCTGGAATCTGGCACATGCATTCTTCATTCTGTTCTTGGAAAGATCTTCGAATACTTCCTTGATCTTGGCCACCAGCTCAGCCTTGGTGTTGCAGACAGAGCAGTTGGTGTCTTTTACGAACACATCTCAAACATAATAATCCATGGGATTACAATTGGGGGAATTAGGAGGCCAGAAATTAGAGCTGATGAAGTTGTAGAAATTCTCCAACAACCACTTCTGATTCTTTCTAGAGGTATGGCAAGGGGCTGAATTCTGCTACCACACATGGCCTTCTAGCAACTTCAAACAGCTGTCTGAATTGAGCCTAAGGCTCCATCCAGATTTGTCAGGTGGCATAGTTACCCTCACTGGACATATCAAAAGATCATCACAGTTTAGGAGAATCTGATTTTCATGATATATGGGACATCATGTTGTTTATAGGCTAGCCACCTATTGTTCTGGTTGTTGTGCAAATGGTCTTGGTAGAAGTTCTTTTCATCTGAGAAAAACCAGATCAGCCTCTGCTCAACAGGATGCCTTAGCTTGTTCAGGAGTTTCTTTGCTTTTATCAAGCAGTTCTCTTTGGCTTTAATTGTCAGAATGTATTCCTTGTGTCTCTTGTATGAGTGGTAGCAAAGGTCCTCATTCAGAACCATCTAAGCAACTTCTACACTCATCTCTCTCACCAAAGCCTAGATTCCCTTGCTTAGATTTTCCATCACCCTATCCTGCAGTTGTTAGATGAATTCCAGCTTGTGGATGCATTAAAAATACCTGCTGTGTCCCTTCCTGTTGGCCATGACAGAGCATTGAGAAGCAGTCATGGTGCTCTTTTCCAATATTTAGATGGTTTTCAGTCTCCATGTCAGTTAACTTTTTCTCACTTACAGCTTTAATCTTTATGCTCTCCAATGTCTTTGTTCACAAATACATCAAGCTGTCCTTGAGAAAAGAAGACATAAAACATTGTCAAATTTAGCCTGAACACTCTGTGTGTTTGTGTTTCCTAGTCTTAGTATTGTGTGATAGTTGTAAATGAGTATTACTGTCATACAAGCAGTGTCATTCATTTCCAATATTCTGTGACATCCTGTCTGGCCATGGGGTAATATTACCTTACTTGCAAATGGGTTGGCAATGAAAAGGACATCTCACTGTACAAAATCTGCCTAAAAAAAACTTCATCCAACTCATGCAAGCTCACAAAAGTGGATATGAAAATGATGATACATATATATTTGCAATGGTTGAGGATTAGCATCAAACTTTGAAACTTAAAGTACCAAGGAACTTAAATCAAACTGTTTCAATCCATATATATATATATATATATATATATATATATATAT
>NW_026414944.1:0-4409 GCF_001194135.2 Octopus bimaculoides | reverse complement strand
ACACACACACACACACACACATGCATTTTTTTTGTTCTGCTAATGTAAAGTTTACATAATTCTAGAATTTATTCGTGCTGCTTTTTAATCCTCAGGTGTAATTGGATGTAATTTAATGGTGTTCACCTTCATATTTATACCAGATTGCTTGAGCATGGTTGGGTTGTCAGCAACTGGACTGGAAACCCTATCAAGCATGCTTCATGAGAAGACTGATTATAAATACTCTACAGGATGAAAAAACAAGATGTGTTGAAATGTGATAAACTCAGAGCAATCAATAGCATGTACATATGTACAGTAAATATTCATTTTATTCTCTTTTATACTTTTATTTGTTTCAGTCATATGACTGCGGCCATGCTGGAGCACTGTCTTTAGTCGAGCAAATCAACCCCAGGACTTATTCTTTGTAAGCCTAGTACTTATTCTATCGGTCTCTCTTGCTGAACCGTTAAGTGACGGCGACGTAAACACACCAGCATCGGTTGTCAAGTGATGTTGGAAGGACAAACATAGACACAAACACACACACACACACACACACACACACACACATATATATATATATATATATATGACAGGCTTTTTTCAGTTTCTGCCTACCAAATCCACTCACAAGGCTTTGGTTGGCCTGAGGCTATAGTAGAAGACACTTGCCCAAGGTGCCACGCAGTGGGACTGAACCCGAGACCATGTGGTTGGTAAGCAAGCTACTTACCACACAGTCACTCCTGCGCCTATATGTATGCATATGGTAAGTAGAACATTTGTATTTGACTCAAATGAAGCATGGAAGAAATTGCCACAGTTGCAGATTTGGCAGTAGCAGGCCAATGAGGGCAACTGGTGTAAGTGATAACACACCCTCATGCCAGACTAGTTTGGTAGATCTGCAAGATTCCTTTGGCCATTTTTGCAATTTCCTACATTTTCATATAAGCTTAGTTATCTTGCGAGGATGAGGGATAAGTTTGATATGCATTTTGTTCTTCCTCATTATACAAAAAAACTTTACATTAGTTTAGAATCTGCCTTAGTATTTACTGTGTGGCTGTTAGATCATTGTCAAATTAACAACTGAACAATTATCTTTTTTATATTTTGAAGGAGTGTAAATGAATTTACTCTCTGTCATTCCAACATGCTTACTCATATCTAGACATTTGTTCTGTGGAGATGACTTTAATTCTGTAAACAGTCGCTTCAGCATTAGAGACTTAATCAGCAACTTCAAGCTTAAAATAATTATATCCACAATTTCTTTCGTGTTACATTCAACTTAAGCACAGATAAACACAAGCCCTATAGTAAATAAATCTTTTAGTATTGATATCAGGATTTCTGTAGTGATAATCTATGTATGTGAGGTTTTCTAATAACCACAATGAAAAACAAAAATATAGGCATACAAGAACAAACACAATTAGATGATACACTGTAACATGCAAGATAAATGGGAATGTGAGCAGAAAGAAAAGATTTCAGAGCTGCATTGACAAATTTCTTATAAACAAAACAATTGTATCTGAAATGTGTTGTGGAATTTAAACTACAGAAATAGTTGTTATTCAGTGCTTTAATAGTGTAAGTTCCTTGCAACTGTATATTTAATGTTATTGGAAGACTATCTTTTCAATTATTTTATCACTAAATTTTTAGTAGCTGCATTATTTACTCAATTACAAACCAAAAACAGTACAGGATATGTAGTGCCTCCTTGACCTAAAACATATCACTTTTTCATCAAACTACAAAATATAGCTAACAAATTCTTGGTTGATAAAAGAAATGCAAATATCTTATGACACTGTAGTGATATAAAATATTAGCTCTCCCAAATTGTAAATAAAAACTACTAATGATGTTGCAGAAATGATATATAATGATGTCCATTCAAAAATGTTACCAAAGGATAAATGTACAAAAGAAATCAAATGTATCCACTTTCTTAACACTAATAGGATTGATGAAACATTCCAATAAGAATATGTGCGAATACAACAGATTCATATTTTTCCCTGTAACAGATTGTACTATGAATATTCTGTTTCAGGAAACAATTTAGGAAATATCAATCAGTATAACAGCATACATGCACTATTCTGATATGATAAACACATAAGTATGCTTTAATACATTCATACAAATATGACATTGTCTAAATTATTTGAAAGAGATCAGTTGTTTGAGTGGCTTTCAGTCTGCTTCATAGGAAACACCTCAACAAAATATAGGAATAAACATTACATATACTCAGTCACTGTATAATATGTAAAGAATTTGATGGATGTGTGCCAGGATACATGCACCCACGTGACATATGTAGCATGTGTGTGAAAGAAAGATATCATGCATTTGTGTGTATGTGTGTGTGTGTATGTCGGTGTTTTATTTATTTTGCTTCTGAAATCATTAATACAAATAATAACAGAGTGAAAAATAGAAAGTTGAAACAAATTTTTTTTCTGAAAAAAGATTTTCAATGTATATCAAATTATTTAGCAGTATTTGGTGTATAAAAGTTTCAAATTACTCCAGTCTAACCATTAAATTAAATAGAAAACCTTTTGCAGAATCCCAGTGATGAAGTAAATATTAGATAGTTTTAGGAGATTATCTAATAATCTCCAACCTACAACACTGAGATGTAAATAATGAAATGAAAACATATCTATATCCAAATAACCAAGCCAGCTTGGTCATCATGAAATATAAATTGTTTCTAACAAATGTCAGCTTCTAACAGTTCATATAAATACTTTCTGACTATGAAACCAATTTAAAGCTACTATCTTCGTTTTTGAGATACAAATGAATGTAAGTGGAAATACTGTACAAACTCTAGTAAAATATATAAGTTACATTTTTTGATAAATTTTTAATAAATTACAAAAAGAAAATAATGCAGTAATATATTTCTTTAAAATTGTTAATTGTCTAGATAACTCTTTGTTAGATATTTCCATTAAAAGATCTGAAGTATAGAAGTACTATGCAATAACAGACTTCATTTGTAAATAATATCAAATATTCATAGGAAGATGTCAGCTTTCACATTTTAGTTCTGAACTTTCATTTTATACCAATCTTTCATATCTTTTTAGAAGTATATAAAGTATTTTTAGGTTGCATTGAATATAGACTTAGAGATGAGAGTATAAAAATCATATGATTATATTGTTAAGATCATAGGTCAGGAAAACGTTGTGGATCTTCATGATAATCATTTGGTACTGCAAACAAGCTATCATCAAGGTCATCAACCCATTCAAATTTAGTAAAAGTGACTGTTGCTGTGACTGTGGGGAAAACAGGCAACTCTGAAAAAAAATAGAAAACAAATAAACTATTAAAAATCATGATTAGGTTTTGCTTATTTCTGAATTGTAGTATCATTATTTTACACACTTTTTCACTTCGATGTTATAGTTAAAATATTTCAACCATGGTACACTCTGACCTTCTTCAGGTGCCTGCCATATTCCTTGGAACTTTGAACCAAATGTTTCTTTGTTCTTCCCAACAGTGAGAGGCTTCATGTTCTTTCTTTTGCAATTAGAGGCACCAATATGGTGTTCATCTTTATGAGATTATCAATGTCCAGAATAGTGATGTTGAAAGTTCTTCAACATACTATTTCTAAGCAAATAGTGTGATATGTCAGAAAATGATTTGATCAAACCATTTTTATTTTTCTCATATACAAGTTTTAAATCCAAATACTGTTGGGATATTTTTGTTGCTATTCTTTTTATTTATTCTAAAGTAGCAGAGTATTTTTGCATTATTTTTCACAATGTCAACTCCAAATTGAAAATAGTTTGCAATTATATGGAGAGCTAAAGATTCGCTTTTTATTTCATCATTTGGAATTCTTTCATCTAAATGAAAGCACACATTTTCAATGAATGCAAAACTTGATCCCGATGAGAGGCAAGAAACTCTTTTTCGCCCCAGTGAACAAGTATCACCAAAATACTGCAATCAAGCAACTGATGATAAATCTATATATGCTTTAACATAGTGCAATGCTTGTACTGTGTTGGAACAAGTTTTCTGTGTGACAACAAATCATCTAAAGCCTCATTCTTAGCACAGTTCTATACAGTGGGTCTGCTAGATTCTTACAAGATCATTAACATCACTTATTCTTCACATTATAACACTAAAATAGCACACTCCAGCAGAGACACCTGGCCTTGCTCGGGATTAAAATGACATAGTTTTTTAATTGTTTTACTTGTTTTAGTTATGTGACTGTGGCCATGCTGGAGCACCGCATTTGGTTGAACGAATCGACCACAGGAATTATTCTTTATAAGGCTAGTACTTATTCTATCGGTGTCTTTTGCTGTCTCTATATATATACATATATATATATATATATACATATATATATATACATA
>NW_026414943.1:0-536 GCF_001194135.2 Octopus bimaculoides | reverse complement strand
CATCATCATCATCATCATCATCATCATCATCATCGTCATTATCATCATCACCGCCATTTAACCTGCTTTTTCCATGCTGGTACGGGTTGTACTGGAGTTAAAAGACTGCGCCAAGCTCTGCAATCTGCTTTGGAACGGCTTCTACAACTGGATGCTCTTTCTAACACGAACCACTTTACCACTGAAGGAACAATATCCGAGGTCATCTGGGAGAGCATTTCCCTTGGAGCCATAGATATAGAAAAATATTTATTAGGCGTTCAGTGAAGGTCAGCTTTAGTTCAGGTTCCCTCATGAAGAAAATAATTTCAAGTAAGCCCACCAAACTGACTATTCCAGACTCTACTTTCGGGAATGCAGATTCTTGCCCATTAGATCAGGCAGCAATGTCAGGTGAGTTGTGCAGAAAACATAAAACATAAAACACATTAAATAAACATTGGCATGTGTAAAGGTGACTTCCAGAAAGTCTTTATAATCAGTCACCATTCAAGATAGATAGATAGATAGATAGATAGATAGATAGATAGATAGAT
>NW_026414942.1:0-236 GCF_001194135.2 Octopus bimaculoides | reverse complement strand
CCCCCCCCGTTTCCTCATCTACCCTTCTCCCCTATCACTTCACAAACCATTATTAATATGAGTGTCGGTGGGAGTGGGAAGGCTGGGGGTAGAGCAAGAAGAAAACTATTATTCAGAGTGTCAGCTGTGCTGGACAACTTTAATTATATACTCAGCCTAACATCACAAGAGATAATGCATTTTTTTGTATTTTATTCTTTTTTTGTTATATTATTATTATTATTTTTTTTTTTTTT
>NW_026414940.1:0-260 GCF_001194135.2 Octopus bimaculoides | reverse complement strand
GTAGCATAGCTGTTTGCACACAAGCATCATACAATCTACCTTTCACTCTGAGGGGGAGGCCCTTTGTTACCAGTAGAGATAGGAGCTTTCTGAACTTTGCCCAGCCTATTCTTATTCTGACAGCTATGCTCTCAGAGCACCCACCTCCACTACTGACTTGGTTACCTAGATAGCAGAAGCTATCTACTACTTCTAGCTTACCCACCTGGCAGTTGATAGAGTCTATTTTCTGTACATTTTTGGTGTTTATTGTACCTGTG
>NW_026414939.1:0-466 GCF_001194135.2 Octopus bimaculoides | reverse complement strand
ATTTTTACACACACATATATATATATGTTAATATATTATATAAAATATAGTTATATAAATATTTTATATATGTGTGTGTGTGTTTGTATGCGTGTTTGTATATATGTATGTATATATGTATGTATATGTATGTATGTATGTATGCACTTATGTATGCTTGTATGTATGTACATCTATGTGAAACGAAATGTTTCAAGGTTGAAATCATGCAATACGAAACAATTAGTAAATGAGAATAGGAATGAAAAAATATAAATAAATAAAAGACGAAAAGAAATGAAAGAGAATTTAAAAGACAAACAAAAATAATCTAACTGAAATATAATTTAAAAGGTAAATAGATAAACAACTAATGAGATAAAAATAAGCAGACGAAAGATTCTAAGGCGAAAGAATACAAGCGGAAATGTCTTGATAGGTATAGAAGAGAGAGAATGAGAATCGGTGAAAGTATGAGGGAGGGAGA
>NW_026414938.1:0-232 GCF_001194135.2 Octopus bimaculoides | reverse complement strand
AAGGCTTTTATTTTACTATGTCTTATTGCAAACTGCATTCATAAATAAAGTGTCTGTGATGTACGGTAAACACTGCCAAATTGTATTCGTAAATTTAGATTATATTTTTTACTGTACTGTATTAAAAAATAAAAATTACTTTGTAAGCTTAAAATAGGTTTTTATTACCCATATATTATTGAAAATGCATTCATAAATAAAGTACAGAACTGGGAATGCTTATTATCAGTTT
>NW_026414937.1:0-215 GCF_001194135.2 Octopus bimaculoides | reverse complement strand
ATATATATATATATATATATATATATATACATACATATTTATATATGTATGTATATATACATTTAGATATATATGTATGTGTGTGTACATTTATTCATATATATATATGTGTGTTTGGGAGAGAGAGAGAGAGTATATATTTATGTGTGTATGTATGTATATATATCCTATATATACAGGTAGACGTAGGTATGCACATACCTGTACGTATATAT
>NW_026414936.1:0-411 GCF_001194135.2 Octopus bimaculoides | reverse complement strand
CTGCATCCGTGTGTATGTGTGTGTATCCATGATAGGGTGTGTCTGTGTGTGTGCACACCAGTGCATAACAGAGTGTGCCTGCATGCATGTGTGTGAGTGTGTGTCTGTCTTCATACATGTGTATGTGTGTCTATGTGTATCTGTAATACTGTGTCTGCACGTCTGTATGCATATGCTATAGTGTGTGTCTGCATATATACAGATGTATATTATATCCCCACCCTGGGGTACATTCTTACAACTAATCATACTCAGTAAACGGCATGTGTATGTGTATGTACCTGTGCATATGTGTGAGTGTGTGTATAGACAGGTGTGCATTTGATTTCCACCCTGGGGTAGGTACTTTTTTTTACTGCTAAATGACATACAGTTCACTAAAATCTGTGTGTGTGTGTGTGTGTGTGTGTG
>NW_026414935.1:0-1274 GCF_001194135.2 Octopus bimaculoides | reverse complement strand
ATGTATATATGTATTTGTCTGTCTGAATGTCAGTCTTTCTGTCTATTTATCTATCTGTTTGTCTGTCTGTCTGTCCGTCTGTACCTCTGTATCTACTGACTCTACCTTAACGGATTTCTCTGGATTTTTTTGTTGATGTAAATCACTCCAGTTTATTATGACTTTTGAACTCTTTAAACTTTCTGAACTTATATATTCTGTACGTTAATACTTTGCCATACTCTCTCCTCTTTTACTTTTTTCTTTTTTTCTTCTCTTCTCCCTTGTTTCTCTTTTTAATTTTGTTTTCTTTTTAACTTTTTCCTTCTTTTTCTCTCCTGTTTTCTTCCTTTTTCCACCATGCCTAACAAGAAATCCTTCCGCCTCCACCTTCACCACCGCTGAAAGAAACACCTTTCCATGCTTCCTTTCCATTGCTTTCAACCTTTTATTAATCTTTCCTTACTGGTTTTCAAAAAAACACTCTTCTCTAGTCATGTTTCCTTTCTCAGTCGCTGTCTTTACTGCCACCTCATCCCCAAAGTTTTCCGCCTCTATTTCCCCCCAGTTTTCCATTCTGCCTCTGCAATCCTACCCATACACTGCACCACTTCCTACTGCCTTATGCATACCACCATTCGTTCTAGTCTCTTCCAAATACACACCCTTGACTACCTTTTCTCTCTTGCTTATTCAACCTTTTTCTCCTACTGCTCACCATCCATTGCACATTCCAACTTATGCTTCATACTCCATCTAAATCACATTTTCCACGACTTTCTAACTTCTACTAATCATTTGTATTTCTGATGCAGTATTTCTAGAAATATATCATCAAATGTGTCTTTTCTCAGAGACAGTAGGTAGTGATTTGAGGGTAATCTAGCTGCTATTACTAACAGGTCTAGTAACCACATTGTCACACCTAATAACAACTGCATCTTCCTCTGTTCATGTTCTTCATGTTACCATTGGGCCCAATGAAAAGGAATAAAAGTACTAGTTTAATGAATTAATGAGAATTCAGACATAATGTTAATTAAAATCAACCTAGCAATGATCACTGGAAAGAAAAGACAAGAATAACCAGAGAGAAGACATGATCTGGAGGGCTGTTTAACTTCTCTAGTGTTATGAGATAGAGAGCAATAGGCTGAGTAGACAAGAAAGAAAGGGTAGTAAAGCATGTTCAGAAGGAAGTATAAGAGAGAAAGAGAGGAAATTACAGCAGTAGGAGGGAAACACAAACGAAAAGACAGAAAAAGAGAGAGAGAAAAACGGAGAATGAGACAGGA
>NW_026414934.1:0-321 GCF_001194135.2 Octopus bimaculoides | reverse complement strand
TTTAGTGTGGCTATTTGTTTGTACATCACATTGGTAAACTATATTATCTGCCTTGCACCTATTGGAGAAATTGCATTTATTCCTATCTCTACAGCCACATAGGTTATGAGGGGTGTCTATGTATGTGTGTTGTTGTGTGGCGCTATTGTTTTTTCGGTGTGCATCCCTCCTAGTAAGGGGTGTTGGCCTAGGGTTGGATTTATTCCTATTGTTTAGAGGGTTGTTGATTTGTTTGTTCGTGGTGTTTCTAACTGTATAGAATGCGTCTAAATTCTTATTATTAAAAGATGCTATTATGGTAGCTAAGTTACATGTTAGGCT
>NW_026414933.1:0-318 GCF_001194135.2 Octopus bimaculoides | reverse complement strand
TTTTCCCAGCCAAGCTCTTTGATCTTCTGTGATGTGATCTTTGCAGTGTGGTATTCTGCATTGTCCTGATGAAACATCACTCCTTTTTGATTCACTAAAGCGGGTCTTTTCTTCTTCAAAGCTTGATTTAAACGCTCTAATTGCTGACAGTAGACTTGAGCATTGATTGTTGCATTAGATGGTAACAATTCAAAGTGAATTACTCTTTTGCTATCCCACCAGATAGAGAGAAGAACCTTTTTCCATGAAGTTCCCTTCTCAGTTGTGATTGAGCTTTTTCCCTTTTACCAAACCACTGTTTACAACATTTAACATTTC
>NW_026414932.1:0-216 GCF_001194135.2 Octopus bimaculoides | reverse complement strand
AAAGGCGGTGCTCCAGCATGGCCACAGTCAAAAAGACTGAAACAAGTAAACGAGTAAAGAGTAAGGAAAATTAATAATGACAAAGTTATTTGATTAAATTTTTCTTAATTATTTTCAAAACTGGTTGAAACAAATGCAGTGTATTTCAACAGAAATATGGCTAGAAAAAGGTTTACTCTTTTACTTGTTTCAGTCATTTGACTGCGGCCATGCTGG
>NW_026414931.1:205-1168 GCF_001194135.2 Octopus bimaculoides | reverse complement strand
ATATATATATATATATATATGAGAAAATTTGGTATCCGGAACATACAAAAGGCAGGTAAGGCTATGCAAGTGCCACTGAAGACTTCTGTTAGACTCCTGTTTCGATAACAGGTGTGAGGTGTCCAACAAGGGTCGAGTATGAGCGTGTATAGTTTAAGCAAAATGAGAAAACATAACCAAGGCAATGTGAAATTTCTGGGATATTTTGTGAACAGTGATTGCCTGTTTCATAGATATAAAAGTTATGCCATTATCAGAGATAATAAATAGAAGGAAATAGAAGAAATCAATACAAAATGTTAATTTAGAAGAAGAGAAATATAGTAAGTATAAATGCAAATAAAACTATGAAAGCAAATATAAAAATAAAGAAAAAGAATAATAATAAAATTAAAAATGAAAATAACGATAAAGATATATGCTGTTATATTTCCCTTTATACTTCCTATAACACTCCCTTTCCACAATATCTTCATATATTGAATCTACCATGCCTTTCTATTTAACTCTCTTATATCGTCTCTGATGATGAGATATTATTTATATATTTGAAACAGCTGTAAGGCTACCATGGTCCTTATAAAATATACTAGAAATTTCAGACTGCCTTCGTTTGCTGTCTCATTGTTTTTAAACCTACATATCTATAATAATAAATGACAAGTTTGTGTGTTTGTGAATTTGTTACTTTAACTCCTCCGAGACTATCAAACAGACCTTGTTGAAACCTGACACGTGTGTGGGGCTAATGCACATGTGGTCACTTACGCACTTAGCAGTTTTTTTTTTAAATCGAATTTTAATCAGTATTAAGATTGCAAGAAATTATGAAGAAGGAATAGCGCACATTTTCCACTAAAGATATCTAGCCCTCTAACTCGCTAGAATTGCTGGCCAAGATGGATGTGATTTTCAAACCTTTTCTTTGATACATTGTGAGGTTTCTGTGCTGCATAGAGGCTG
>NW_026414931.1:0-195 GCF_001194135.2 Octopus bimaculoides | reverse complement strand
TGGAACTAAAGGGCGGTTGCTTTGACTGAAATGTTATCTCTCACTTATAATCCAGTTATATTTTTGATCTTATAAAAAAACATTTATTTCTAGAGCACCCGTTCTGTTTTCATTTACTTTTATGGCAGCCTTCAAATATTTCCCGCTTTCGCTATCTATCTATCTATCTATCTATCTATCTATCTATCTATCTAT
>NW_026414929.1:0-228 GCF_001194135.2 Octopus bimaculoides | reverse complement strand
CTTCAAATTCAATTCATGTGGTGGAAATCCCGATATTTCTATTGAATTTAAGAACTCAACCGGAAAATCTACTGCTTCATCTATGTCTATTACTTGATCTAGAGAATTGTATGTTCTTAATCTATGTTCTATTTTGTTAAGTCATCGCATATTAATAGCATCAACATCGCCATTTTTAGCAGCTAAAATTATTCTGATATCCATTCTGTATTAGTGTAATTAACTGCA
>NW_026414928.1:0-347 GCF_001194135.2 Octopus bimaculoides | reverse complement strand
CATACAAAGTATAGGGTTTTAGTGCATATGTGAACGATTGGGTACGCTAGGTAAGTGTTGTAACGGATTACTGGGGTTCCAGGGTTATAGCCGAGACGGTAGTTATGGAGCTATTGCAGATTTCCGATGCAGCGTATATATAATTGTTAAACAGGATGTCAAACATTAAGGCAAGGCAAACGTCTCAAGTCATATACAGTATTATTATAGGAAGACATTCAAAATCTTACAGCGGTTTTTGGGATATCCCCGAGTATGGGATATTCCGTCATCAGAGACAAATTGGGGAAAAAATACGGAAAATGAGAATGGTATATATCAATAAGATGACAACATAGAGGAAGGGA
>NW_026414927.1:0-202 GCF_001194135.2 Octopus bimaculoides | reverse complement strand
TATAGATATGTAAATACATACATATGTATAAGCATATACATATATATATAGATATATATCAAAGTATATATATTTATATTTATATGTACATATGTGCGTGTGTGTGTTTTTGCATATGTGACTCTGTGTGTGTTTCATTATATGTAGTTATATGTATATTTGTGTATATAATTATATAGTTCATATATATACCTGTCATATA
>NW_026414925.1:0-450 GCF_001194135.2 Octopus bimaculoides | reverse complement strand
GTAAAACATTAATGAAAAATGTGGCCCCCGTTTTAAAAAAGATCCCATGACGCTTGTATTTTGTTCATATATGAACACAATTGCCGGACTGGGTCAGTCAAATACAGAAACGCAAAGGACTATGTTCCAGCATTGCCGCAACCATCTGGTCGGGAGAATTAAAACATAAAGATGTATAAATGTCATACAAAAACCCATACAATATATACTTTACCTGATAATGTTATCAGTATTATCCAATTCAGATTTTTTAAATTCATCATGGAGTTTTCTTGCTTTTGTCTTTTACTTTTCTTCAGTCATAAAGATCATATCCAGTCTGTGTCAAATGACATCTGACAGTCCGTCAATGCCTATTTGCAGTTTTTGATATACATGTCTGTCTGTGTGTGGCGGTGGGGTGTATGTATGTATGAATGAATGTATGTATGTGTGTATATATATATATAT
>NW_026414924.1:0-824 GCF_001194135.2 Octopus bimaculoides | reverse complement strand
TGAAATACTAAAGAGTAAATTTATTCAATAAAATCGCCATTGGCTTCAATTACGGCCTCGAAACAACTTCGGAGTCTCCTGCAACTCTTCTTCATGGTACTTTTGATTAAGTTGGTGAATGCTGCCATAATCCTTGCCTTCAATTCATCTTTGGTGTTACACGGAATGTTGATGGTTTCTCCCTTAACTACACTCGATGTATAATGATCAAGGGGCTTGCAGTCTGGGGAGTTAAGTGGCCAGAAGTTAGGGGTGATTTGGTCACAGAAATTGTCTGGCTGTCATGATTGGGTTCTCCTGCTTGTGTTGCATGGTGCAGAGTCCTGTTGCCAGATACAAAAAAATCTCCCATCAGCCACCCTCTTGACCCAGGGCAGCACTACCTACTCCAGGCACTTGATGCAAGCCTCTGTGTTGAGTGTGAGTCCGTGTGGAGAGATGAATGGAGGCATAACGTCGCCATCACTAGTAATCACTCCAAACACCATGATGTTGACTGGATGTTTTATCTTTATCACTCTCGGTACGTATCTTCAGATTGCACTGTCCTCAGATTGCACTTTCCTAAGATTGATAAACAAACACTCTGAAATGTTCGTATTCGAGCTTCCGGTCCGAATGCCAAACAGTACAGCATGTCGTTTCGAAATTTCTAGCATAGTGAATTGCGTTATGGATCTGTCTTCTCACAAATGGAGCCCGTCTGACCCTAATATACTGCGTAGTGAACAAAATCAAAAATAATTAGTGCGCATGCTTGAAATTAAATATATCACACTCAAACAATTTACCCATCTTATCGCACCCTGTATGTATGTATGTAT
>NW_026414923.1:0-251 GCF_001194135.2 Octopus bimaculoides | reverse complement strand
GACTTTCAACGAAATGCGTTACAGCCCCGAACATTCCATCTTTATTTTTGCAGTCATTGTGTATCTAAGGCCACTTCAACCAACAAGTCATATTTTTGTAAAATTTTAGAATGGGATTTGAGGGAAACTTAGTTGCTATTTTTAGTAGTAGAAAGCTCACTTATAACCTTACTCATTGATTCGTGTTGTTACTTAACGATATAACAACTTTCTCAAAAGTTGATGTTGGCGATTTCCTATTCTCCAGGTGT
>NW_026414922.1:0-359 GCF_001194135.2 Octopus bimaculoides | reverse complement strand
GAGAGAGAGAGAGAGAGAGAGAGAGAGAGAGAGAGAAAGAGACAGATACATACCTACATACATACACACATATACATACATATTTATATATATGAACATCATTTAATCACTGCCATGGCTATTTTGTGTGTTTTATTTTGTTTATTAGTTTCTCGTGTACTTTTTCTTATAGAAATTGTTTACAGTCTTTTAAGCGGAGTTTTGTAATCAAGAAACCATTCAGAAAACCTTTCAACTACGGTCTCTCTGTCTGTAAATACAGTTTAATTATTTCTAATACCCATAATTACTTTCCTTGTTGTTGTACCCATCGTCGTCTTTATCATCATCTTGCACATTATTATTATTATTATTATTAT
>NW_026414921.1:0-397 GCF_001194135.2 Octopus bimaculoides | reverse complement strand
ATACCAGCGCAGTCATCTCTCTTGCAAACCACATCTGATGCTTCTTAGGTTCACCCTTTCTCTCAAGGTATTGAGAGTATGCACACTGACAATACACATCCAGCAGAGAATACTGGCTTCATTCCTTGCGAGCTTACGCATGTCCTCAGCAGTCACCGCCTTTTTTTTCACTGCCATGTAGCATGGCTGTTCGTACACATGCGTCATACAGTCTGCCTTTTACTCTGAGTGAGAGTCCCTTTGTCACCAGCAGAGGTAAGAGCTCTCTGAATTTTGCCCAGGCTATTCTTATTCTAGCAGCTACACTTTCAGCACACCCTCTCCCGCTACTGACTTTGTCACCTAGATAATGGAAGCTATCAACTAATTCTAGTTTTTCTCCCTGGAATGTGGCAGA
>NW_026414920.1:0-367 GCF_001194135.2 Octopus bimaculoides | reverse complement strand
TAGACGTATTTGATAGGTTAGTGATATGTACGAATAGGAGAGGAGGAAAGAAGGTATAATGGCATATGTACGCATGCACTTACATACATATATAATTGCAAATATGCATACATATACACACACATATATACAGATATATACATACACATGCATATATATACATGCATGCTTACGCACATCCGTATATGTATTTATACATGCATATGCATGCACATACATGTATATATACATGCACACACAGTTGCACATGCATTTACAGTATATTTATATATATATATAAATATACACACATATACGTATGTGTGTGTGTGTGTGGCTGTGTATGTATCTGTATGTTTGCATGTGGGTGTATGTGTATGTATGTATA
>NW_026414919.1:0-250 GCF_001194135.2 Octopus bimaculoides | reverse complement strand
TGCACAAACACATATGTTTGTGTGTGTACGTGTGTAGGGCTGTATATATATGTACATATGTATAAGTAAGTGGTATTTATAAGCCACAAAAGTGGTGAAACAACGATGTCCATCATTTCTGAATGGGATTTAGGGTCAGTTGTCTGACTTTCAAGTGTTTTAACTTCTGGTGCTATGAGGGAGTCATTCCCACCACGCTAGCTGCAAACTAAAGGTGAATTAGCTATCTATCTATCTATCTATCTCTCTC
>NW_026414918.1:0-228 GCF_001194135.2 Octopus bimaculoides | reverse complement strand
TATATATATATATATATATATATATATATATATATATATAGGTGTGGTTGTGTGGTAAGAAGTTTGCTAAGCAACCACATGGTTATAAGTTCAATGAGTTCAGTTTCACTGTATGGAACCTAATGGCAAGTGTCTTCTACTATAATCTCTGGTTGACCAACGCTTTGTGAGTGGATTTGGAGGACGAAAACTGAAAGAAACCCGTCTTATATATATATATATATATAT
>NW_026414917.1:0-393 GCF_001194135.2 Octopus bimaculoides | reverse complement strand
TCTTATAAAATTAATGTGGGATATAGAATATGGAATATACAATATAATATGAATAGTAAAATGGAGTATTGAATGTCTTATTGAATATATGAAATACTGAGTATTATATATAGATAATTAAATATATAAAGGCTAGTACATACTTTCATGCCTATTGGCATTCATCAAGGCCTCGTCTGACACGCTGGCTGTTCTTTTTCCAGGTAAAATAATACAACGAAAGCACAAACTTCAAGTCAATACTAACAAAAATAGAAACCATAAACAGAAAAAAAATTCATTTTTTAATGTCAGGGCAACAAACACCGGAGAAAGAAACATCCCAAGAGGAAACATACTCCAAACATAGATCCTAAGATAATTAATCTTTCCAGAAGAGATCTTGACAATGAT
>NW_026414916.1:0-639 GCF_001194135.2 Octopus bimaculoides | reverse complement strand
CGTGTGCGCGCTCACATATGCGTGTGTGCGTATGGGTGTGTGTATACTGGATAATCACGTTTATAGCACTCTTCTCCATTTTGTTAACGTACGACTAAACAACATCATTAAAATGAGCTATTTCTTGACTATGGTATTGTTATTTATGCAGTATGTTTATTATGTCATATGTTCTTCGCATTTGTTTTTCATCTGCTACATATTATTGTCTGGATCAATGAGACAAAAACATATCAGATATATAAATATTCAAAGTAAACATTTTTTTCTAAAGTTCGTGATAATAACAATTGAATTCCGTGATACATAGCAAAGCGAAATAGATTCCAGTAAAATTTCTTCCTGATACCAAGTAATTATATTGGTCAACAAAATAAACTTTTCTTTCATTAGAGATTTTCTGAATGGGTTATGGACGTCGATTCCAATTCTGTGTTAATTTTTTTCTCCACCGTGTCTGCTTTGTAAAATATGACAGTTCTTAGTTTTTTTCGACTCTCTCAAGAACCTCAGACATTAAATAACATTTTATGCAAACTTCGTTTCTAAACCGAAACACACAGCATACACTTGATTTATTCATGTATAATCTCACTTATATGTAATAGATTCATTAGATACACATGCATATGAAGTATA
>NW_026414915.1:0-205 GCF_001194135.2 Octopus bimaculoides | reverse complement strand
ATGTATGTATGTATGTATGTATGTATGTATGTAAGTATGTATGTTTGTATTTATGTATGCATATATGTAGGTATATATGTATGTGAGTATACATTTTCGGATGTAGATATGTATGTGTGTATTTACACCTGCATATATATATGTGTGTGTGTGTCTAGTTGCATGTATATTTCGGAGACGAGTATATTTGTGTATAAATGTATTC
>NW_026414914.1:0-747 GCF_001194135.2 Octopus bimaculoides | reverse complement strand
TAATTTAGGGTATCGATGAGATACCGCTATGCTGGAAATAGCAGCCAAATCTTGACTCTAAAACACAATAAAATGTTCATATAGCACACAGGAGCAAAGACGAAGAGACAAAATAAACTGGCAAAAATTACTGGATAGTTCCAGATCCCTGATTTCTGGCTCTGCATAAGAAATGCTTTGCCTCATCAGTGGAATACACACAGAAAAGCACATAAAATACAAATAAATATATATATATATGCAACATATGATATACTTACATATACGAATGTATACATACATATATATATATGCACGTATGCAGACGACTAGTTTGAATTGCTCGCCTTAAAACTCCTCGTGCGATATTATGGTCAGAATGTCTCAACAAATTCTGGGAGCAGAGCATGGGAAAGTGAATATTATATTGATGATGATTGTGGTCAAGGTGATGGTATTGATGATGATGATGATGATGAGGAAGACAGTGGTGATAGTGATGATGATAGTGAAAATGAAGACGATGGTGATGATGATAACAATGATGACAGTGATGGTGGTGATAGTGGTGGTGGTGATGATGATGGTGATGATAATGATGACTACATGTTTTCTAACGAACAAAAAAAAACTAATTTATTTTCTCTCTTTTTCCGTCAACAGTGGCTGACATTCCAGGTTTGATCGAGGGCGCGCACATCAACAAAGGGCTCGGTCACTCCTTCCTGCGCCACATCGAACGCTGCACTTGCCTCCTCTACGTCATCG
>NW_026414913.1:0-241 GCF_001194135.2 Octopus bimaculoides | reverse complement strand
GAAAGTTTTTTGGGAGGATAGTCGACCACATCGACTCCAATAGTTTACTGGTACTTATTTCATTGACTTTGAAAGGATAAATAGCAGAGTCGACCTCAGCAGCATTTGAACTCATTGCGTAAAGACGGACGAAATGCTGCTAACGATTCTACCATCTTGTAGTCATTTCTTTTTCGAAATTGCCCTCCTTTACAGTTCTATATTTAACAGATGAGGAATTATGTACATTATTTACATTTGA
>NW_026414912.1:0-370 GCF_001194135.2 Octopus bimaculoides | reverse complement strand
CTTGAAACATCATCATCATCATTTAGCATCTGTTTTCCATGCTGGCATGGGTTGGCCATAGCTGAGAGAAAAATCCCCACCATCCCCAGCAACGAGACCACCAGATCACGTGATTTCAACCTTCCTTGGTTTTATCAGTGATAGACACCCGACTGCTAGAGATGGATATTTGCATAAATATGACACTCTATGCGTTTCTCAATGAAGAAAACAGGAGGTACATTTCTCACCGCAGACACATTGTATGCAATGCTCTTCATGTTTTGCATCATTTCAATCGTCTGACAAGTGCTACCTGCAATTGACTGTTCTTTCTATTACTACATTGTGTGTAAACCTTATTGATTTGGCTACAGTCTTTTTGTGGAAA
>NW_026414911.1:0-482 GCF_001194135.2 Octopus bimaculoides | reverse complement strand
GCCTCGTGCCTATAGTAGAAATTATTATTATTATTATTATTATTATTATTTGCTTTTAATCTGTCTGCATGTTTGTTACAATCACTTGCCGAGACACACCAGCGCCTTAGGGCGAGTGAAAGATAAGTGATGTTACAGTGTGACTGAAAGCTTGGAGAGGAGACGTGGAAGGGACAGTAGTGAAATATCTCCATGTAATACAACACCGACACTTAAATTGATAGGACTTTTCTAAGGTTGTGGGCATTACTTCTTAGCACAATCTTCTGGATTTCTCTGAGACAGGGATCTTATCTAGATGATTCTGACATTCCTTTTTTTATCATACCTTGGGCACCTGCAATACCAAGAATAGTTCTTTAAGATGCCACATCTTTTGTGTTTCAATTTCTAAGTCCTTATATTTATCTAATTTGTCAAATTCCTTGACAGATATGCCATCATCATCATCATCATCATCATCATCATCATCATCATCATCA
>NW_026414910.1:0-876 GCF_001194135.2 Octopus bimaculoides | reverse complement strand
GTGTGTGTGTGTGATGTAAGTGCAGTATGGACGAATGGTTAAGGCATTTGTTTCGCATTCATCAATCATAATTTTCCAGTTTCGTTTCTGCTGCTTGACAACTTTGTCGCTTGTTAATGTCCACGGGCTCGAATGGACTTTTACTTTTTGATTGAAATTAGATAGGTGGAAACTGCATAGAAACCAATCGGACGGAGTGTGTCTTTGATTCAAAGTATCAGTCTTGTCACACCGTGTTACACTAATTTAACCTGAAAAGTTCGTTAAGGGCACACTTGTCTGTGTAACCCACCTGTGTATAGACTAAATTAATGACCCAAATAGATGAGGTAAATCGAACAACTGAAAGATCATGATCGTAAATATCACACCAGAAAAGGTGGTACGTGAGCTCTGAATATTAAGTGGTAGAATTTGTTAGAAGCCCTACGTTTTTCTGAGTTTCTGTTTGCCATATCGTTGTCACGTATCGTACAATTCGTGCTGAGCATAAATGACATTGCAACAAAAATCTTCCCAATCGAGCGCGAGTTTTTGCATCGGATGAAACAATAACATTTCTTTGTTCTGACTTTCTTAACAGACATATTGGTGTGGTTTGCCACAACTCTCCCCAACTGGATGGCGTTTGGCCCACAAGGAGCTCACCCGCCGTTCGACATGTCTTGTTTTTAATCCTGCTGGGTGTCCAAACATCCTCTTCACTGGAAGTCGTAGTGATTAAGTGGCTTTAAAAGCAGAGATAATTTTTTTTTTCATTCCAGTTCTTGTGGGTTAATGTTTCCAAGACCAAGAATTTTGTAAAATATCTACTGTAACCAAATATGTTTGAATGCTCATTAAATCTGTCTTAACTTCAAATAATATCAGTAAAGG
>NW_026414909.1:0-421 GCF_001194135.2 Octopus bimaculoides | reverse complement strand
GCGGTGCTCCAGCATGGCCGTAATCAAATGACTGAAACAAGTAAAAGAGTAAAAGAGTAAAAGAGTCATAATTCCACCAGGTGCAGAGCATCAACTTGTCTTCGAAACAGCCATGTTGGGCGATAGGCTCAGGAAGCCGACCCTTGCTTAATCACTGCCTATGCACGTTAGGATTGCGGAAAAATATCTCCCTAGTAGACTTTTAACTACCATATCTCTGATAAGAGTAGCATTAATTATTTAAGGTCGTTCAGTTTTTCTCAACCGATCAATGGAACAATTGATCAAGGAACGAACCTATAATGATTACCGGAAACAACTGTAAGTCGAACTTACTACAGTAAAAGAATATGTAATATCTACTATTTGTACCCCTTGTCTCGTGTATATATATATATATATATATATATATATATATATA
>NW_026414908.1:0-517 GCF_001194135.2 Octopus bimaculoides | reverse complement strand
CATACAGAAGGGCCGAGAGGGGACATCCTTGACGAACCGAACGCATGATGTCAAATGGTCGGGATAGATGACCGTTTACGCGAACTACCGAGTGGATGCCGCTGTATAAGGCAGCGATCCAACCGCGGAAGACGGGACCGAATCCAGCCCCTATGAGGACAGCCTCCAAGTAGTGATGGTCTACCCTATCGAAGGCTTTTGATTGATCCAAATTGATCAGCGCCACCCCATGCCAGGTTCCTTAACTACCTTGTCCATGATGTATCGGATCAGATGGAGGTTGTCATGGATACTCCGACCCGGCACGGCGCACGTTTGCGCCCTGTCGACTAGTTTCTCGATGACAAGCGCCAACCTCTCGGCTAACACCTTGGCCCAAATTTTCAAATCTTCGTTGAGCAGAGTGATGGCCGAAAATTATCTATGACGTTCCCCTTGTTTGGATCTTTTTTTAGTAGTGCCACTGTTCCTCGCTTTACAAAGACGGGGATACTCCCGTTTTGCTGCCAGTTGCAGT
>NW_026414907.1:0-388 GCF_001194135.2 Octopus bimaculoides | reverse complement strand
ACATAAAATAATAATAATAATAATAATAATAATGATGATGATGATGATGCTAATGATAATAACAATAATGATAATAATAATAATAAAAATAATAATAATAATAGCCGTACCAGACAGTGGCTCTCATGTCTTCTGATCTTAACTGATTGGAAATGTTATCATTTACAAGTTTTGTCTTGGTATAAAAGATGGGCTACAGCAAATATTCTGCTCAATACCACGGATTTGTTTGTCAGTTGTTTGACCATAACCAGTTGAGCATGTCCCTTGGTGGCTGACGATATGTGCATCTCTGATCATGAGTAGAAGTAGTGGGGAAGCGTCATAGCTGTGTGTAAAGAGGAATTCATTGGAGTTTGAATAATTCATCTCTGGAAACATGGGTGTT
>NW_026414906.1:0-212 GCF_001194135.2 Octopus bimaculoides | reverse complement strand
ATGTGTGTATATATGTATACATATATGTATGTTTATGTGTGTGTATATATGCATATGTATATATGTGTGTATGTATGTATATGAACGTCTGCATATAACAACTTTTTCTATCTTCATATATATTATTAAATATATATATTTCTATATAAAGTATGTATTCATATGTGTGTATGCATATATTTATGTTTGTTTGTGTGTGTGTATGTGTGTGT
>NW_026414905.1:0-257 GCF_001194135.2 Octopus bimaculoides | reverse complement strand
ATATATATATATATATATATGTCTCACCCATGATTTCACAAATTTAGATTCATATACATAAATACATACACTCTCGCGCACAAACGTACATCATGCACACATATACACACACATCACATCACATACTCACATATATTAATGCTGGTGTGTACACAAAATTTTAACATCTTAGTTTCATACGTACATACATATTGATATATATTGCGTCTCTCTCTCTCCCTCTATATTGTTATATATACGTATATATATATGTATAT
>NW_026414904.1:0-250 GCF_001194135.2 Octopus bimaculoides | reverse complement strand
TATATATGTATTTATATAGACATACAAATATATACTTAAATGTAATTGCGTTCTTATTTTTGAGTGATAAATCTGCATCTGCGTATAGGAATTGTACTCATTAGCTTTTGAAATCAACGAATGTTCAATAGCTAAGCCAGATTTACATTTTTGGCAAAGTATTTTCATTAATCAAACTAAATATTAACAGTAATAAAAGAAATAATAACAATGATAATAATAATGATAATAATAATAATAATAATAATAA
>NW_026414903.1:0-306 GCF_001194135.2 Octopus bimaculoides | reverse complement strand
ATTTGTACAAGTTGGATCCAAGTCTCACCCAGAGACCTCAAGAGACAAGTCAGAAGTTCTCTCTTATTATTATTATTATTATTATTGAGGGTTTACAAGTAATATGTCAGAGATATTTATCATGTAAAAAGAGAAACACAACCGTAGAAATGTTGTGTTGAATGTAAATATCAGATATAGAAGATATGAGGGAGAGAGAGAAAGAGAGAGAGAGAGAGTGTGTGTATAGACAGCTGCATGGATGGCTGAGGGGTGAATCACATTTAGGATCAGTTTCAGGTACATTTGGGAACCAGTTCCCCCCCC
>NW_026414902.1:0-204 GCF_001194135.2 Octopus bimaculoides | reverse complement strand
TCTGACACCCACTCCTCCCACACTGTCAGGATTGGCACTCTCAACGTCGGAACGCTGAAAGGTAGGTCTGGTGAGATTGTTGAGATGTTTGAACGGCGACGCGTAGATCTGTGCTGCATCCAAGAAGTTAGATGGAGAGGAGGTTCCGTGAGGATCCTCACAGGCAAAGAACACAGGTACAAGATTTTCTGGGCAGGAAACACT
>NW_026414901.1:0-364 GCF_001194135.2 Octopus bimaculoides | reverse complement strand
TATATACATATATACATATATATATACACACACACATAGACATATATATATATACATATGTGTGTGTGTATGTGTGTATTCATTTATGTATGTACCCACACACACATATATCAATAATAGCCATACAAGTTGGATTGTGAGTTAAAAGAATATTTTTGTTTTCAGAAAAACCAGCTGTGTTTAATATGACACAGGCTATTGTATTCATGATGTTAATTGTTAACAAATACGGATTTGCATACCCCATTACATCCATACATACATTCATATGTATACATACACACACTCAGACACAGAGAGAGAGACGGACACATACACACACACACACACACACACATATATACACATATATACATATACATAT
>NW_026414900.1:0-118 GCF_001194135.2 Octopus bimaculoides | reverse complement strand
ATATATTTGTATATATATTTGTATCTGTGTGATTGCATGCGGGTGTGAAGAACAAGAGACAGACAGTCAATCAAAACTAGATAAATTAATGCAGATTGATATACATACACACGTGCAT
>NW_026414899.1:845-982 GCF_001194135.2 Octopus bimaculoides | reverse complement strand
TATATGTATGTATGTATGTATACATGTAATTGTGTATATGTGTGTGAGTGTATGCATACTCTTTTATGCGTGTACATGTGTGTGAACTCCTTTATGTATGCGTGTGTGTGTGTGTGTGTGTGTGTGTGTGTGTGTGA
>NW_026414899.1:0-835 GCF_001194135.2 Octopus bimaculoides | reverse complement strand
TGTGTGTGTGTGTGTGTGTGTGTGTGTGTGAGTGTGTGTGTTTGTGTGTGTGCGTGTATGTGTGTATGTGTGTGTGTTTTTAATTGTTTCAGCGAGTATTTCGGCGTCCAATTAAATACGAACGTGACACATGACAACATGCATATACATCCAGATAGAATTATACACCAAGTTTATATACATCTGTAACAAAACCGAGAATTATATCTACATCTAAATATATCAAATGATATATATATACATATATATAAAGAAAATGAAATAAACATCCGGCATATATCTACATTTTTTATAAAAATAGAAGTTTTCATAAAACAATATAATTCGTAAAGTTTCTGTCTTCACTTCACAACAATGTCCTTCCATCCCATACCAAATACTTATTTCTCTTTCTGCGCTTGTTCTTTCGTTTTCTGTTTAATTTTCTCTTCTGTCTTACTTTGCGTATCTCTCCTTACTTTGTGTATCTTTCCGTACAAAAATTCTTTTTTTTCTTTTTTTTTTCTCATTCCGATCATTTAGATTTCACCTTTCCTTTTTTTTTTTCTTAGGTGTTAAGTTATATCTTAATTAATTCGTTTCTCCACCCTTTCATTCGTTCGTTTTTTGTTCATTCATTCATTCAGTCATTCAATGACTTTTTTAGGGCTATCTCTTTATGTATTTTTTCATCTCTATTTCATTCTTTCGCCTGTCTCACTAGATGACACCTTCAACAGATGTCTCTTATTATAACCCGGCGCTAGCTAAAACCTTGTAAATGGGCTTGATGGAGGGAAACTTAAAAAAAGTTTCTCTGTCTGTCTGCTTGTCTGTCTCTCTTTATATATATAAT
>NW_026414898.1:0-402 GCF_001194135.2 Octopus bimaculoides | reverse complement strand
GTATGTATGTGTGTATGTAAGTGTGCATGCATGTATATGTATGTATGTATATATGTATGTATATATGAATGTAGCTAGTTAGGTATGTACATATGTTTATGCGTATGTGTATGTATAAATTTAAATATGGAAGCATGTATGTATGAATGTATGTATGTATATATGTATGTATGCATGTATGACTGAACGTATATGTGTATGTCTTCTTTTTAGTTTTAATTATTTGAAATCTGGTTTCTAACAATAATACAAAGCACCATTGGTGAATTATATGTAACAAATGTATATACGCATACATGTAAGTATGTATGCAAACAAGCATGTATGTATGTATGTATATACGTATGCATGCGTGTATGCATGTATCAATCTATTGATGTATGCACACACACACAAACACGT
>NW_026414897.1:0-254 GCF_001194135.2 Octopus bimaculoides | reverse complement strand
ATAGATAGATAGATAGATAGAGAGAGAGAGAGAGAGAGAGAGAGAGAAAACAGACATGTTGTTTTTGTTGTTGTTTGTTGTTGCATATCCTATGTCAATTCAGATTGACCAGACCTATGGTCAAAGGTGCTCCAGTTGTGACCATTTTAGGAATATGTCTGCGGCAAATTATCCTGTGTGCTGTTTCTTTTCCCAGAATGATAAGGGGTGTGATATGGGAGAGATTTGGTTGTTATTTATAGCATGTTGAGTGA
>NW_026414896.1:0-287 GCF_001194135.2 Octopus bimaculoides | reverse complement strand
CTCTATCTCTCTCTATCTCTCTCTCTCTCTCTCTCTCTCTCTCTTTCTCTTACAAAACGCATACGTACGTACATACATGCATACATACACGTAAACATTATATAACAGTTACTCTCTCTCGCCTTTCCTTATTTCATATTAACCCTCTCTAGTATTATCATGTGTATGTATAACATACATACATACACATATACATATATATGTATAACCTCGTGGACACCGGTGGCGATTTTTTCTTCCTCCGTTTTTCCCTTCTTTGGATTTTCCTTGTTTCCGACGAAGAGCTC
>NW_026414895.1:0-432 GCF_001194135.2 Octopus bimaculoides | reverse complement strand
ATATATATATTTATATATATATGATATATATTTGTGTATGTATTATATGTACATATATGAAATTTATGTGTATATATATATGTATGTAATGGATATATGTATATGCGGATAGAGTGATAGATATATGACACATAAATAAGTATTCCTTTAGGAAACATGGGAAAAGAAAACCATAATTTCCAGAATATTTTCGCTGCTAAGCAAAGTGAAAAGATATGTCTGGGAATTTATTCGACCGTGAATGTCTGAAACAATTTAAGTTCTATAAAGAATTCTTTAGAAATAACTGGCTTAGTTGCTGGATTTTAGTTCTCTTCGTTGATTTGTTTTAGTAAGTAATATAAAAGATCTCTGAAGCAGTTATAGCATACAATAATTTCAATGATTGCATACAAAAATTGTCCTGATGGCAATTCAATATTTGATTGCAGC
>NW_026414894.1:423-641 GCF_001194135.2 Octopus bimaculoides | reverse complement strand
GTACGAAAAGCCAGATGGAGAAGTCTATGGTCTGCGGTCCGAATACTATTTGTATAAGAGTTACTCCGTCGTCAATATTATAGTGACTAAAGTTAGCAAATTCCCAGAACTGAATTAAAATTCTACAATGGTGACAGTTTATGAAATATTTCAAATGTCTGTGGGATTAATTTACCTTTGTTTTAAATATTACCTCAACGACCTAATGTCATTCAAAC
>NW_026414894.1:0-413 GCF_001194135.2 Octopus bimaculoides | reverse complement strand
ATTTACCTTTGTTTTAAATATTACCTCAACGACCTAATGTCATTCAAACACACACACACACAAATTACAATGTGACAGTAACTACAATCGATATATGGCAAAATGTATCTTGTTTCCCCCAGGGGTGAAAAACTAGTTCCTAGGCATGTTATTCAATGTAGAATCATTTCGTGAGTTCAGAAATAAACGGTTACAATTAAAGTTATGAGAATATATAAATTCTTTTATCAACAGTTTATCCTTAACAAACCGGTGTGTCTCCTATGTTATATAACAAATATACAAAGAATCATATAAAATGCACACAAAATTGGTATTTTAAATGTAACAGTTAATTAAATTATAACCAATCCAATTATTTATCAAATATAATTAGTTTGTTTAAAGTTTGGTCCATAAATATTATTTTTTTA
>NW_026414893.1:0-338 GCF_001194135.2 Octopus bimaculoides | reverse complement strand
ATATATATAAAGTTTACATTGTGTTTTCGCAACATAACTCATTTTCATTTACTGTCAGTTTTTTTTTTATGCTGGTATGAGGCAGATGGTTAGAAAGGATTCAACAAGCTCTGGAGAACTGCATTGAGCTCCAATGTCAGTTTTGACATGTTTTCTGCAGCTGGATGCTCTTCCCAACAGCAACAAATTTACAGTGTGTACTAGGTGCTTCATTTTTTTTTCTTGTGTGTGTCACTGGCACTAATTAGGCTGTAGATCAACTTACAAGACAATAGAAGAGAAGGATAAGAGAAACCCTCGACTGAAGGTGATTGGGTATATTTGGCTACTAGTAAAGT
>NW_026414892.1:0-229 GCF_001194135.2 Octopus bimaculoides | reverse complement strand
ACATAAAAAATCTTGACTTCAATTTTGACAGTCAGAAGAGTCGCACAACAAATCTCAACTTCACTGTTCATCATATACACGGTAATTGAACAATATAGTGGAAGCACCACTTTCTGTTGGTCATATGACATGTTCAAAACTGTTCTAGTTTTATGTGTGTTCATATGCATTATGTATGTCTTATACTTCATGATATAACACTGTTTTTTTTCTTTTTGCATTTACATAT
>NW_026414891.1:478-634 GCF_001194135.2 Octopus bimaculoides | reverse complement strand
AAGGATGGTGATGATGATGATGATGATGACAATAATGATGATGATCATCATGATGGTGACGTAGATGATGATGGTGGTTGGTGATGATGGGGACGATGATGATGGTGGTGGTGGTGATGATGATGATAACAAGGATGATGATGACAATGATGGTGA
>NW_026414891.1:260-468 GCF_001194135.2 Octopus bimaculoides | reverse complement strand
GTGGTGGTGATGATGATGATAACAAGGATGATGATGACAATGATGGTGATGATGGTGATGTTGATGGTGACGATGATGATGATGAATGCGATGACGACGATGATGGTGATGCTGACAATGATGGTGATGATGACGATGATGGTGATTCGTGTATATATGTAGCAATAAGCACATGTTTGTGTATAAATGTACACACACTCACACACAC
>NW_026414891.1:0-250 GCF_001194135.2 Octopus bimaculoides | reverse complement strand
TAGCAATAAGCACATGTTTGTGTATAAATGTACACACACTCACACACACACACACAAATATATACATACATACATATATACATGTATACATACATGCGCATATACATACATAAACACATTCACGTACACATACATAATTCATACACACATACACATATACATACACACACATACATACACACATACATATATTCACACATACACACATGCATACACACATTCACAATACATGCATACAAATATACATACA
>NW_026414889.1:0-230 GCF_001194135.2 Octopus bimaculoides | reverse complement strand
CACACACTCTCTCTCTCTCTCTCTCTCTCTCTCTCTCCCTTTCTAATCATCAGTCTCTGTCTCTCTTTCCCTTCTCTTTCTCTGTTTTATTCAATATGGGTTTATTTCTATGAGTGTGTGCATCAGTTATGTGTGTGAGAAATGAGTGTCAAAACAAGCTGTTCCATATAAACACACAGGCAATATCCGGTCAATAATATTTAAGGCTTTCTAGTGGTCTGTCTATCCAT
>NW_026414888.1:0-441 GCF_001194135.2 Octopus bimaculoides | reverse complement strand
ATATATATATATATATATATATACACTACATGTGTATTCACTGGTGCCCTCAGTTTTTTTTCTCTATTTGTTTATTTATATATTTACGTATTTACATATTGAACGGACAAACATTTAGCAAAGTATGAAATCTTCAGGGAATTATCTTTATGACCGGTTTATAAATGTATAACCCCTCGGTCACTGTCTTGCTTCTATTAAGTGTTAATAAAATATATATACATATATAGACTCATGTTTTGAGTTCTACTATCCCTGTTTGCCTTGTCAAATCTGTTATATACATATATTTATTTATTCTAGGGTTATGCATAGCATATCTAAAACAGCTGTAAGTATATAATGACAGAAAAATACATATAACCTATTATTTCTGTCAATTACACACACGCACATACACTCATGCACACACACACACACACACACACACACACACACACA
>NW_026414887.1:0-291 GCF_001194135.2 Octopus bimaculoides | reverse complement strand
GCAGTACTTGGCAGGTCGTGAACAGACTGCTGCTCAATTGGCAGCCAATCTAAAACAAACAACTTTGACTGTTTTTTTTTAGGCTTTGCCAAATTGACACATTTGCCAAAACACTTTTATACCCTCAGGTTCCGTCCTACTATGTGTGGTCAAAGAACACTTGGGTGCGTAAGAAGTCAAGTCAGGATGTTCAAGGACATCTCAGTGTCAAGTTTAACAGTTTTCTAGGAAGAGTGTACACTACCTCCCAACCAGCATGAGTGTTTTCACCTTCGCCTTCTCCTTCATGAC
>NW_026414886.1:0-256 GCF_001194135.2 Octopus bimaculoides | reverse complement strand
ATATATATATGCATGTATGTACGTACGCATGTATGTATGTATACGTGTGTCTATGTGTGTATGTATACCTGCAATCTAACGCACACACAAAGTCACACACTTGTGTTTGTCTAAGCCATATGGTGACGTATATAGAAGGCCTCATAGTAGTGTTTGTGCGCACTGATCTTTCTCCCAATCTCTTATCTCTCTCTCTCTCTCTCTCACACACACACACACACACACGCGCATATGTCTGTTTATGCGTGTGAAGGTG
>NW_026414885.1:0-405 GCF_001194135.2 Octopus bimaculoides | reverse complement strand
ACAAGAAGAAGCAATTTTGTTGGGCCAGTTAGCCGCTGTTTTATTATGTGGCGGTTATTTAATGAGTCATTGTGGAGGTTGAGGTCATGTAGTGAGTCATTGTGGATGCTATGTAATAGTCATTTACGTACGTTTCAATCTAGCCAATGGTTTGGCAGATCTCTTCAGAATGTTGAGGATTATGTTAAGAGTTCGTAGTGTGAGTAATGTAGGAGAAGTGATTGGTGGGTATATTAATGTATATGGTGGTATAATAATAGTGGTGATAGGTAAAGAAAGCCTTAACGTAAGGCTTTCTTTACCTATCACCACTATTATTATACCATCATATACGTTAATATACCCACCACATGTGAGATGACGAAATGATCGCAGAGCAACATGAAATGAAGTGCTTTGCTCAAG
>NW_026414884.1:0-523 GCF_001194135.2 Octopus bimaculoides | reverse complement strand
ATATATATATATATATATATATATATATATATATGTATATATATATTTCAGAAAGAAAATGTAATTGAGTGCAAGCTGCTATACTTAGTAGTGAGCCAAAAATAAATTTTAATCACCTTAAATAAGTATGTATTTATGTATGTGTATACATGTATCACATATATGTACACAGACACACACACACACACACGCATGTACTGTTGCTCAAACTAAAGATTATCTGTATTAATCTGACCAGTCTGGGGAGGCATACTAAGGTCATGGACATCACTTTCCTCATGTCTAAGCCATAAAGCACAAACATACACATTTACATATGTTTTTTTAAAATTTCAATTAGATGGTAATTTCACTGGTATTCTATTGGCAGGTTTAATATATGACAGGCATATTGCACATGCTATGCATTCACACACACACACACACACACACCATCATCAATAACACACAAGGTGATTGGTTGCGTAGTCTATTACTTGATTCATTCTTACTACACTTGTGTGTGTGTGTGTGTGTGTGTGTG
>NW_026414883.1:0-246 GCF_001194135.2 Octopus bimaculoides | reverse complement strand
TTCTCTGGTCGGAAGGTGTGTCAGGTGCTGAAATTCATTGGAGGCTTTTAACACAATACGTGGACAGTGAACTACCGCGTAGAAGTCCGAAAAGTTTAAAAGTGGCCGGGCAAGCGTTACGCACGAAGGGGAAGCAGAAAGCCCGTCAACTTCTAGCACTGACGAGAAGATTCAGCAAGCTCAAGAGATAGTTAACCTTCGGAATGGTTAGTTTTCATTGTTCTTTCTTCTTGTTTTTGCCTTTGT
>NW_026414882.1:0-242 GCF_001194135.2 Octopus bimaculoides | reverse complement strand
CCAACCACTCCGAGAGTGTAGTGGGTGCTTTTATGTGCCACTGGCACATACATATATATGAGTATATATGTATATGTGTGTATATATGTTTGTATATATATATATATATGTATCTGTTTACATGCATATATATGTGTGTGTGTGTACATATGTATACATATATGTATATATATATATGTGTGTGTTTGTAAATATATGTGTGTGTATGTACGTTTCTTTATATATTCTTGAAACTTGCCTGT
>NW_026414881.1:0-518 GCF_001194135.2 Octopus bimaculoides | reverse complement strand
TATATATATATATTTATGTAATAAATAATATATATTATAATATGACATATATATATATATAAAACATAATATATATATATATATAATAATATTATATATATATAACAATATATATAAGTATATGTGTGTATGTGTTTGCTTGTATCCCAGCACAGCTGGACAAACGGTGTTAGTGTGTTTACGTCCCAGTAACATTAGCGGTTTCGCTGAAAGCAATCGATAGAATAAGTACCAAGCCGAAAGAAAATATAACTAATGCGGTCGATTTATTCGACTAAAATTTCTTCAAGGTGGTACCCCAGCATGGCCGTAGCCTAATGACCGAAACAAGTAAAGAAATAAAAGAAAGATATGTATATATCATTATGTCTATATAGAAGTATGTAAATGCATTGTATGTGAATTTATTGCAAACTTTAGTCTCTAGATTATATATACACATCTCTATCAATATTTTTATATATGAGTGTTTATCAACAATATATATATATATGTATGTGTGTATACATTATATATAT
>NW_026414880.1:0-316 GCF_001194135.2 Octopus bimaculoides | reverse complement strand
AACTGAAAGAAGCCCGTCGTATATATGTATATATATATATTTATATATATATGTATGTGTGTTTGTGAGTGTGTTTGTCCCTCCCCCACCATCGCTTGACAACCGATGCTGGTGTGTTTATGTCACCGTCACTTAGCGGTTCAGCAAAACAGACCAGTAGAATAAGTACTAGGCTTACAAAGAATAAGTCCTGGGGTCGATTTGCTGGACTAAAGGTGGTGCTCCAGCATGGCCGCAGTCAGCTAACTGAAACAAGCAAAAGAATGTGTGTAAAGCAAGGCGGGGAGCTGACAGCACCATTCGCCGCGGGACCAAA
>NW_026414879.1:0-559 GCF_001194135.2 Octopus bimaculoides | reverse complement strand
CGTCCATCCCATGCTAGCATGGAAAGTGGATGTTAAACGATGATGATGATATATACATACATATATAAATTTGAATAATAAGGGTGAAAATTTGAATATTAATTTGATTAATATCAATTTAAACCCAGTGGCCTAGCATATTGAAAAATGTGAAGATTCAGAAAAACTATATTACATACTGTGGTGTGATGGAGGAAAAAGACAAGAAGAAGCAAAAGGACAGAATGAAACGTTGGACCTTACCTTGTCGACTACAGCGGAGTACACAATCGCTCCTGATCAAAACACGTCTTTCTCGTAACCTCTCTGTTTTCTGACTGCTCCCACGTGCTAGCCTTCGACCGCGTGTCGCCGACTTCCCGTCTGACCCTTCCGGTCTGGCTCTTCCGGTCTGGCTTCACTTCTGTTTGCCTCACTTCTCTCCACCACAACACACAGCTCATCACAGCCCATAACACCACACGCCCCCCCTGATCTATACATCATTCAACCGGCTCTCCCACTCACTGCTCGCTCCCGAACTACCTTAATTGGTTTCATAATCAGCCAACCAGGGAGG
>NW_026414878.1:353-743 GCF_001194135.2 Octopus bimaculoides | reverse complement strand
GTGTGTGTGTGTTAGATAGAAGTCAGACGTTTGATAGGGATATATGTTAGAGGTTAAACAAGAGAATATGTTGGGAGTTAGACAAGGATATACATTAAACAGGGATTAGATAGTATTTGTTAAAAGATAAGAAAGAATTTAGAGGAAAGAAAATAAGATTGGAGTAGAGAAAAAGAGAGGTTAATAACTTGGAACCACATCATAAGGTTGAGTATGTCATGAGAAAAGGAAATATTTAAAATGTTTTACTCAGAGGTCATCATCAGGAGCCTTTATTGTGCAATGAAGAAACACGGTAACGATATTCCCTTTATCCACACCAATATAACAAAGTCTGTTAAATTATCAACAGATTTGAGGAAGGGTGCAGATCAATAAATTTATACCATC
>NW_026414878.1:0-343 GCF_001194135.2 Octopus bimaculoides | reverse complement strand
ATTATCAACAGATTTGAGGAAGGGTGCAGATCAATAAATTTATACCATCAATACATCAGACATGGTATTGTAATGTCAGTTTTTAGACATAATTCTTTACAGGTGTTGTTGTCTGTTATTAGCAGTAACACATTAATGCTGTTCTTATGTCAGTTGTTAAAGATAACATCTTACTGGTGGTGTTATGTCAGTTGCTCAACCTTCCAAAATAGATGATGCTAACCTAATCCATTTAAGTATTGTAGCAATTTTCTCTAATTCTTTTAGCTTATCTGAGTTTTTTTTCCTGATGATAAATTCTTAGTAAATAGAATGAACAACACAAGGTCAAACCTCATCTAGA
>NW_026414877.1:0-431 GCF_001194135.2 Octopus bimaculoides | reverse complement strand
ACACACATGTATATATACACACATATACATACACACACATTATACACCCACATATATACATATACACATATCCCCAGACAACAAAGATGACATTGACAACGTAGTCTTAACTTCATTCATTCTCCTCACTCTTGCCATTTTCTTTCCTTTTCTTAGCTCACACATTCACTCACTTATTCATTCACTACTTCATTCATTCATTCATTCACTCATTCCCTCCTTCACTCATTCACTCACTCACTCATTCACACACTCACTCTCAACTGCTCTGTTATATATTCTGTCTCACTCATTTCTCTCAAATACTCATTCAGCTATTATAGTCGTATCATAATTTTCAGTCATTCTTAGTTATTCTTATACATTTCTTTATTCTTATTCGTTTACTCATAAGCTCATTCTATCCTTCATTCGTTCGCTCACTCATTCAG
>NW_026414876.1:0-238 GCF_001194135.2 Octopus bimaculoides | reverse complement strand
CTGTCTGTCTGTCTGTCTGTCTGCCTGTCTGTCTGTTTGTCTGTCTGTCTTTCTCTCACTCTAACTACCCAACAATCTATCTATCTATCTATCTATCTATCTATCTATCTATCTATCTATCTATCTATCGATCGATCGATCTATCATTCTGTCTGACTGCCTGTCTGTCCCCTTTTTCTTTACAAATCTGTAGTTGTCCATGTCCTTTTTATTGCTTTGGTCTACTAAATCACTGAAT
>NW_026414875.1:0-291 GCF_001194135.2 Octopus bimaculoides | reverse complement strand
TATATATATATATATATATACAGATCTATACACGCTCACTCGCACACACCACTTTCATTAGTTTATGGTATTTTATCTCTTCCTTTCACAAATAAGCAATATCTTGTTTTTTTTTCTCTGTAACATCTGCATGTTTATAGATGTATTTTGATTTGTATTTGCATGTATGTATATATATTCATACAACATTGTTTGATGCATACATACATACATATGTATGTATGTAGATATATGACATGTATATGATGTGCATATGTACATATGTGTATATATATATATATATATATATAT
>NW_026414874.1:0-701 GCF_001194135.2 Octopus bimaculoides | reverse complement strand
ACACACACACACATACACACGCACGCACACACACACAAAAGCACACACACACATTCACACATATATATGTACAGTATATATACAAATGTATATATACATATCATGTCGTATCATATCTCCAAGCCCTGGGATATTGCAAAATTAAAACATAAACAACAACAACAACACCAGCAATAATAACAACAACAACAAAAGTAATAATAATAGTAATAATAATAATAATAATAATAATAATAATAATAATACTTTCCGTCATACTTCAGTGATTAATTACTTACATTAGTTGAGAAAAGTGTTAAAGAGTTGACGATTTTTTTTTTTTTTTACAATCTCACCAAAATTATATCATGATTGCTTTAATATTTCACTACCATTTGGCATAATGAAGTACGGCTTCTGGCAATGTGGTTAAAATTGATACAGTAATTTATCAAGAGTATTAGTAACAGATGGTATATTTTATAATTCTATCATAATATCGATTTTGGGAAGGATGAATGGCAATGCTATTTTCAGTTCCGGTAGGGTGGGCTTCATTTATATTTTTTGTCTGTTTGCTACATAAGTGTTAATAACTGACCCTTATTTTCATTTGGGAAGGAATACACACGCATACAGACATGCAGGTGCGTGCAAGCACATATATATATTTGTATATATATGTGTGTGCGTATATATATATATATATATATATATATATA
>NW_026414873.1:0-635 GCF_001194135.2 Octopus bimaculoides | reverse complement strand
TATAACTTTAAATGATGTTAAATTATTTTACAGTTTTTTGTCATTTTAAAGTTGTGTCATCAGATAGTATTTTAGCCAATGGTCTATTATAGTATATATATGTGCGCTTGTATGCATTTCAGAGAGCGAGAGAGAGGTAGAAAGGAATAGAGAACGGGCGTAATGAAGAGAGAGGAAGGGAGAACGGAAGACAGTTATAAAATAGCAATGCGTGTGCGTGTTTATATAAGAAACACACACAAAGTAAATCTTATGTCTATAATGTTTATGTGTATGTTGTTGTCACAGATCACATATGTGTGGTTGTGTGTGTTTTTACATTTCTATGTTATGAAAAATAGGTAAAAATACTAAGAGGAGACAAGGACGCTGAACATGCAAACAGACAATGGGTCGAAGCAGAGAAATGGCGATACGCCCCAGATCATCAGGTCACGTGGATAGGTAGAGGGATAGAAGAAAGCTATTAAATGGGAGAGAGGAAGAAGAACGAAGTAAGAGTGAAAAGGTAGATAGAAGGAAAGAATAGTCTTAAATCAAGTTAATCTATGACTTTGTATGTATCACTTTCTCTCTTTCTCTCTTTCTTTTACTCTTACTCTCTATATTATATGTTGAGCGCATGATCGATGTGT
>NW_026414872.1:0-393 GCF_001194135.2 Octopus bimaculoides | reverse complement strand
TTCCACATTATAATCCTTTTAGTAGCGATCTTTATGCTTGCCTTTTATGGTGTGTCTTTCAATATAGTGTTAGCAACCGAAAGTAGGCGGCAGTAATGATTCTTGAAGCATTTTACTGAAATGAGACGAAGAGTAGTAATTGTCATGAGGTGATTTGCAAGGTTGCTTTATAGAAATTTTCATTCTTTTTTTCTACTAAAATATTTATTCAGTCTCATTTACAATCATTGATTTCTCTCTTTCTCTATCCTACTCTCTCTTTCTAATCTTGTCACACATTAGATACATTATAACGCATTTATAAACATGAATATGTATATGTATGTGTCTACGCGCGTGCACGTTTTTGTATGTATATTTATACATGTACTTGTATATATGCCTGTTATGTAT